>NW_008622216.1:46608-60608 GCF_000691845.1 Merops nubicus
GGGGGGGGGGGGGCGCGTGTGTACGGTTTTATGTTTGTGTGCATTTCTCTGAATCTAGGTATGTGTAGACATCTATTTGATAAATATTGTTTTATGACTAGAAACTGAGGTTTATGTCAATATGATTTGTTGATTCCTACTGTGTAAGCATAGACAAGAATGAATGTGTATGCACAGAATTCATCTTCCAAAGACATGTCTTGATTTTGTGGGGTTTTTCTCTCAAGTAGTAGGGAACAAAAGTATCCTAGGATTATGCTTTTTAAAAGACTCTCTAACTGTATTTTCCTTTGTGTTATTTGCATGTGTTGTGCTCATCAAAACTTAAGGACTCCTTCAGAAGCACAAATGTAAAAATAAGCACTGTTCAAATGCAATGTAAACTTAGTTTGGGAATACAACTGTCTGGCACTGAATAAAGTTAGTATCACCTACCCTTTTAGATACTAGACTGTTTAGTTCTTGGTATTCTTAGAGGTACTGATGAAATCAAAATATTTCTGATGTTTTATACTAAGAAAGTTCAGTAACTTCACCTTGAATAGCCTCATTGGAATTGGAAACATATATATGGCAGAAACATGTGGTCCAAACAGCTGTCATGCAAAAGCATTTAAAAAAATCTTGAAAGTCTGGATAACCCAGAAATATTTTGTGCATGTTGTTTTGACTTTTTTTTAATGAAGATAATACTAAATTCATCCTTCGAGGAAAACCTCTAATGTAGGTCTTTAATGTAAAAGCCATAGCTAAAATGAACTGGTGTATGTAGACAGATGTGATTTTTTTTTAACAGCTTAAGGACTTTGAATTTATAACTTGTCTTTCATGTGGAATTATGAATAGTTTGATATCATACATTAGTGGAGGCATAAAAGTCACAGAAAACAAAACAGGATTTGGACAAGGATCAGAGACACAGAGAGAATCAGCCTGAGAACATCTGTCTTATGATCTTGGATTTGATTTAAAAATCTAAAATTCTGTCAGTGCAATCTCCCCAAAGCAAAGTTAGGAAATGCCAGTTTCCTGACAGTCACTCTCTTTCCAGTTCCCTGCATACTGAGATGGGGGCAGGGAGGAGGTCCAGGCTGCCTGGAAAGAAGCAGAGCAAACTGTTCCCTTTACTGCTTTCCAGCACTGGGGCATTTCCCTCAGGTTGGGGACACTCATTTCTGACCCACCCTGGCCTTTTCCTGTCTCATGAATGGGTTAATCTCTCAGGAAAATAAAGAGAAAGGGTTTGGTTTAGTAAAAAGAAGGGAGGCTTTAGTGGAAAGGGTAACAGCATTCAGATGACAGCTACCAATGTTTACACCATGTGGTTTACAGAAAATTCCTGCAAGATCAAACAGATTCTTAAAGAAAAAAACAACCCCCAAACCAAAAGTATAAGCAAATTTTACAAGACTATCTGAATTTTAACATTTGAAAGATGGTTTCTGTG
The DNA here is from genome assembly GCF_000691845.1 of Merops nubicus. Classification (NCBI taxonomy): domain Eukaryota; kingdom Metazoa; phylum Chordata; class Aves; order Coraciiformes; family Meropidae; genus Merops; species Merops nubicus. Next base: position 48,056 of record NW_008622216.1, read on the forward strand.
GACGGTTTTAGTATTTTTAATGGGTTTGTATGGCAGTGTCAAGTCTAAGAGGAAAAATAGGTGGTCTGGAATGGAGAATATTTTGAGTGGAGCAATAAAAGGAAGTGGGAGGGTGTAAATATTTCATATACCATCATGGATGCATGAGATTATAGTACACATTAGTCAGAAGTGTGATCATGACAAATAAATAAAAGAACAGCAGAGAAACTCCAGTTTTGAGCAGAATAATCACTGGAAGGAGAAAAAAAAACACCTTTTTTTAAAAATGAAATACAATTGAGTTGGTCCTGCTTCATGTAGCAGTGGATAAATACATGCTTATTGGTCTGACTGCACAGATGATCACAATAATGCAGTTAGTTTAACAGGTGCTTACCTCCAGCCATGATTTCTTTAGAAGCCGTAACGTTTCATTGAAGTACTCCTTATTTTTCTTTCCTATTTTTTCCTTCCTAAGTAAGAACTTCTCTGTGGCTAACTTGCAAATGCCAGTTAAATCATGAGTTCTACTGTAGTATTCAGAGAGCTTTTTTCAAATAAACAGCATTTTATTAATTGGTTTCCATATTTTTTTCTTCTGCCTCTCATTTCAGAACGGTTTGATCACCACTGTCCCTGGGTAGGCAACTGTGTGGGGAAAAGAAACTACAGATTTTTTTATATGTTTATTTTATCTCTGTCCTTTCTGACAGTCTTTATATTTGCATTCGTTATCACCCACGTCATCCTTCGTAAGTATGCTGGTGAAATCAGATTACGTATGTAGCCATTTGCTTGAGTTTTTTATTTTTCAGTTAATCTTTCGATCATTCAGGGTTTGTTTATTTATTTATTTATTTGCCTTTTCGCCAAAGCTTCACAATCCCCTGAGTCCCATTCTGATCTCTAGTAAAGCCTGGTCATAGTAGTCATGAACCAAGTGCTGACTTCATCTTAATAGAGTTTAAATTTTCTTAATTTTTTGTCCATTTATGGATGATTTATTGGAAAAGGAGCACACATACTGTATGTCTAAATATACATGTAGTACTTTCCCAAAGAACATTTGTGTGCTTTTCTAACTGTAAGCATGGGTCACTTGTCATCCAAACAAAGAGGTAAATCAATAGGAAATTGTTTGGAGCTATATTACACTTTCTGTTGTTTGCTACTTGGTTTGACACCCTTCTCTACCCTCTTTTTAATACAAGTTATTTTTATTTGCCTAGACATTCTGATTTCATAATTGAATAAATCAGATAAATTATACGAAGACAAATATTCATGGGTTTGAAATTGATTTTTGTTTGTATTCTGAGTTGGTTTTAAGGTCAAGACCCTTGGATACTGTCGTTTACTTGCACACACCTAACAAATTTTGTTAGCTCCTATATGATAATGATGTTTTAATTTATGGTAATAGGTTATATGACTTGTCTTTAAAGACCTTTTGTATGTTGCGGGATTTTTTTTAACCCACTATAACTAAGAAGCTTAAGAATGTTCTATCTTTTCACTAATGATATAGGATATTGTCTAGAAGAGTATTTCTGTAATCATTTTGGAGTTCTTTATGTTCTGTATTACAATGGAAACCTGATAGAAGTAATAATTTCCACTTACAACACATGTATAAAGCTAATGATATTGGCAATATTTAGAGAATATTTTACTGAAAAATATGCAAGATTGTGCTCACTGTCCGAAATTGCTTACACTGTGTAGGGTAAATTTATGTTTTAAAAGGCAGAACTGCTCTTATTTGTGCTCCACAAAAGAATGGTACAAGCACTGAATGGCTCTCCTATAGCTCAGAAATTTAGCACATAGGCTAGAAGTAGGGGCGTCTTAATTTTGAGGGTCTCTGGATTAAGAAGTTGTTCTCACGGCCAGATACATACCTTTTACATGAAAGAAAAAGAAAGCACTTTTTTTTTTTTCCTGTGACCTTACTTTGCTAGAATTCAGTAGCTCAAAACATTACCAGACTGACAATGTAAAGCTACTTCTGAAGCTAGTCTACCTTTATTTCACAAAGACTACAGGGCTTTTTTTTCCTTTAGTTTTCAGTATATTAATTAACAGTATTTTGCTAATATTTCATGTTCTGTATGTCAAGTAGATTTATCCCATAGATTTTAACTTTACAGTGTCCATACCTAATTCTAAATATGAATGAAACCAAGATCATTGAAATCAACAGTGCCTCTGTGTGCTAGAGAAGCACTTTAGCATTGTGTAGGTGTTACAGATAACGTATGGTAAATGTTAAATGTTTACTTCTCTTAAGTATATCAGCTGTAATATAGTTTTGCTATGGAGGTGTATCTACCTTGGATGAGACAGGAAAAAAAACTTCTTAGTTCTAAAGGTTCATTGATCCTCAAAGGCAATGGAAGCAGGTATGAATTGTGATTGGTTCCTAATATTTATTTGCTATATTTGAACTTCAAGCTGAGCTTTCAAATTTATTTACTGTAATCTTGGTGTCCAAAAAAAGTTCTTTACAAATAAAGTTTTTTTTTTTTATCGTAACAATCCACTGGCTGTGCCTATCATGCTGCTAAAAGTCCTCATATCTAAGTGGTGATAAGATATGAGATACAACTTAACGTTTTGTGTCCTGGGGAATTCTGAAGCATTCATTTGAAATTTGCCCTGTCCAGCATTAAGAATATGTTCACATAATGTTATTAAAGATAATACAGTTAAATTGTAAATCAGGTACTTTAAAAGGCATTGTCATCCAAGGTTTTCTTCCATCTCCCCAAGCTTAGCACATTTCCAGTGGTAGTATCTGTCTTCATAGTTACTCGGCTCTGTGGCATCAGTATTTTGACTGCTTGTTGCAGTGAGGAACCTTCCCCTTCTGATCTATTTGGAACTGTTGGAAGAGTGTGACCAGCAGTAAGGACTAGAGATCATACCTACCTGCTGCCATTGCCATTAAGGATGCTAAAAATAGTAAGAAGGTGGGGGAAGTTCCATTAGTCCTGTGCCTTGAGACTAAGAACCAGTTATGAGAGTCTGAAACACTCAGAAATACAAGGTAACTTTCCCTTTTTAAGGGCAAACAGTAAAATTAACTAGGTAGGTTTAGAGAATCTGTATGTGTATACACACACAGAGAAATATATTTTTTTCTGGTTTGTTTTAAAGACAAGTTTCTTCTCTCTTCATACAAATCTTCAGGTTAATTTAACTAAGGGGAAGTTTTTGCTCTGGGGAAGACTTTGAGCCTGATGCATTTAAATGATTTAAGTTATCCAGTAAAATGCAAATTATGTGCCTATAGCGATGTGGCATTGAGTCAGTTTCTACAAACTAATTCACTTGTTGCAATCAGCAAATTGTCAAATTACCCCTTTGATTAATATCTCATGGTTGTGGAACCTAAGTGGATGCTTCTGCATCTCTGGTTCACTGGATCACGCTGCTCTTGAGCTCTTTTCGGCTGGTAGATTTCTGTTATTTGCCCAGAGGCAACAAGAACCTATTAGAGAAACCTTTTGTGCAGCAGCATTCTGACTGCTTCCAGCGTGAAGGAAAGAAAGTTGAGAATCTGGGTTTACAGAGTAAATTTTCCAAGTCAAAAAGTTCTAAAAATATGATTTCAAAATAAAAAGTAGCTTATAATTTTTTCTTTCCGTATTAGGTCTCAGAAGAACAGGGATAGTCAGAAATCTTGGTCATGTGAAAATATGCATGCATCAATTTGGTACGACTGAGAAAATATTCTGCAGATATTAGACTTAATAACTTACCCATGTGTTCTTTTTTATTCTGATGTTACTGCTGCTGAGCAATATATTCTCAGATCCATCTTAGTAAATCTGTTCTATTCTTATTCAGTTATCTTCAAATAATAATTGTGTTAATTATGGTGAAAGCAGCCTGTAGTACAGTTTCTTACTCAGCTGATAATTTTGGGTTCTGTTTCTACAGGTTCTCAACAAGCAGGGTTCCTCAATGCCCTGAAGGACAGTCCTGCAAGATATCCTTTCACTGAAAAAAATTGTAGGTCTTGTTGCAAAGTAACACCTGAGATGTGGTTTTTTGCTTGTTTTCCTGCAGTTGTTGGAAATGTGCCTTTGGGACTTTATCAATAAATGATTTCATCACTTTCTGTACAGTTGGATTTCTCACCACATGTTTGAGGTAGGAGGGAGACTTATAGCTTGGGATGTTTTTTTGTTCTTCATCTTTTGCAGAGTAGTACTCTTGACAAAGGACTGCAGTTTCCATGTATGATGGAACATACAAATATGCCTCATATATTTGTGACGAAATTCATAAATATATCTCACACTATACTCTTGCTTTTGGTTCATTTAAAATATTCATTAATTCTTCAACTTTTACAACAGAAAGGATCCAAAATGGCTGATTCTTGTCAGGATAGAAAAAGTAGATTGAAGAACAACTGAAATCATAAACCACCCCTGAAGAGTTCAGTTTCTGAAAGTATTCTTATGTAGATTGACTGTTTTTAGAGAAGTCATTTTCAGGTGTCAACTTCTGTTAAGTTACATAAAAAGATACACGTGCATACACAGAGACTACAATTATTGTTCAGGCTGTAGAAGAGAAAACTCTGGAGAGATTTCATTGTGTTCTTTAGATATCTAAGGGGATCTCAGAAGAAAGACAAAAGAGAAACTTCTTACCAGGGCCTGCAGTGACAGGACAAGGTGCAATTGTTTTAAACTGGAAGATGATAGATTTAGGTTGGCTGTAAAAAAAGTTTTTATAATGAGGGTGGTGAGATACTGGAAGAGGTTGCCCAGAGAAGCTGTAGATGTCCCATCCCTGGATGTGTTCAGTGTCAGGTTGGATGGGGCTTTGAGCAACCTGGTCTGGTGGAAGGTGCCCTTGCCCATGTCATGGCATCAGAACTAAATGATCTTTAAAGGTCCCTTCAAATCCAAACCATTCTGTGATTCTGTTCTTTAAATACTCCATGTTCTTTTTGTTAGTTTATGGAAACTTTCTGTGTATTTTCTACTTAGTGATAATGGAAAAGGCTCCTTCTATCTGAAGCAGCTAACATAATGGAAAAATGGGAAGCTGACATATGACTACTGTTTAGTTTCTTCCTTACATTTCTCTACAGACTGAGATTCCTGCTCCTTATGTATACGTTTTGAATGGTTTGTGTCTGAATCAACAGATTGCACCTCTCACAGAGATACTACAAAAATAATTCTTCCTCATACTTGTGCCGAGGAAAAGTCTTTTGTCTGTTGTGCCACACGCAGTTTGCTCTTTTCAACAGAAGAGTAGGGGGGAGAGAAGAGAGAGTACTCTTACGCTCTCATTCATAGCTGTGCATAAAGACAGACCTCTTTTCACAGGTGTCATTTTTCCAAGTATGAAGTTCTCCAAATTCTTCAGATGCAATTTTCTTTTTTTTTCAGGTAGAATCACTGAGCTGTAAACTCCCTATTTAAACAAAGACACTGTCAAGACTTTTTTTTTTGGTACAAATAATTTTTCGAAGCACAAACCATTCCAAATAACACAATAGCTTCCAATTAAAACAATTAAAATCACTTTTTACAAAACATGATTCTTTCAAACTATTTTCAAATTAAGAATAGCTTTCAATTGTCCTTAAATCAAAAGGTAAATGCGCTTGAGGATCCTTGTACATGGACCATGATCTGCTTATTCATAATTTGTATTCAGAGATGTGCAGCTTTGACAGGCTCTGTAGTGCATATTCTAGAAAGGCCTGGTTTTATAGTGATACATTGTAGGCAATGTAATAGCTTGATTACAGTTCCTAACAGTAGAAAATTAAATTGTCCAGATAGTATTAGTAATGCTGCTTTGGAGCAAGCTGGTCAATTCAGGCACAGAGAACATTGCCACTTCTGTCTTGCCAACAACCTTCCTGAGATACCAAGGGAGTGTTATACTATATAATGCTCATAAGTTATACTTTATGTTGAGAATATATTGGGGTTTTGTTTGATTTTGAATTAATGGACTCATATTTAATTAATGGAGTCATGTTACTCTAACATAAACCACCCCTGCTGTTCTAGAGACCTTTTTGGATCTTGGTGTTGGAAACTGAAAGAAGTCTCTTTCTTGGGGAAAGAAATCCCCTTGAACTGAGAGGAATTCCCTTTTTTGTCAGTAGGAGTTACTGTGCGGAGGGAAAAACTCATATTTCAGGACCCTTTTGAGTGTGATCATGGTGAGGAACATCCTGTTAGTGTTGTGCTGTATCTAGGGTTCTTCCTTTCTGACCTGGTGATTCTTTCTGTTAGGCTTTGTGCATAGATTCTACCCAACAGTGCTCGTCTACAGCCTTCCTTATTATCTTTACCCTCAAAGGCCAGTTTGTATTGTGTATGTTATTTTACACCTTTCTGAACCCTTTCCTAAGAGTAGTTTGCTTCCTTATCCATTCTCCCTCATTCTTCTTGCTTTAACTGTGGCTGTTGCACAGTCAGCTGAGACTGAATTCCTGTCTTGTGTTGGTTTGATTCCGCATAGTTTGAGGAGATGATGAGAGGGAGAGGGTAGTGATCGTGCTGCTCAACAATGCACTTTGGTCATCCTACTGCTTTTGGACCAAATTTGCTCAGAATGCAAATAGCTCTTTCTGGCTTTTAAAACACTCTGACCAAAGTAAGTTATAGAGGGAGTTATGCGGACAATTCACGTATTTCTTGATTCATTAGATGGGGGCAGACGTGCAGTACAAAATTCTTCCCTGTTGACTAATATTACAATTATTTATTGCGAATACTTTCATCCATATATGCATTTTCCAGTGTCTATCTTTGTATAATAGTCATATTTGTATAATGTCATATTTTTCTATTGATAGGGTCAGCGATAAGGATGATTTTGTTTGTTTTAAGGCTGTGTCCTTGTTCTGGAATATTTTCAGTTGATGTTGTCTTGGAAACTCACTTCACTAAAGGTTGATCTATGGCTAATGTACACATTATTTTTATCCTATTTTTTTGCTATGTTCCTATGGATTTATTATAACTGTTTTTCTAGGGACAAAAGCCTTTTCTGCTGTTGATTCATGTTCCCTAAAAAAAATTTACTATTGAAGTGTTGTAGAAAATAACATTATCAAATCCTCAGAGATATTATGAGTTCATGGCTATTGTTGAGATATATATATATATACACACACATACATACACACACACAGATATATATAAAAATAAAAAGTTATGGCAGGAAACTTTCTATAGAAGGTTGCTCTTTTTGCTTGATTATATAAAGTTTAGAAGCAACTTTATGGCGTTATTGCTGAGTTGATGACTCCTTTAGAGTTAAAGGAATGCTGTAAACTGTAGTAAGTATACAACACTGAGTGGTGACTGACTTTCCTAGAGCACCAATCTCACTTTTGGTTAGCCTGGCATTTGTGTTATGCACTGTATAAGGAGTGAAAACACAGGTAGCTTGAAAAGTTCTAGGGTTATGCACACACGTGCATGTGCACACCTTCCCTACCTTCTTGGAAGTGTGGGTGCTCTTGCTGGTGTGGATGCCTGTGCTGCTCCCTACAACACACAGGTAAGAGGGCACCCCACGACCTCACGTACATATACCTCAGGTACAAGTCCCTGTATGTTGCACCCCACACTGTCAGTCTGCTGTCTGGATGTAGGCTGCTGATGGTACGTGACAGGGTGAGTGCTCTGTCTGGGCTAGGTAGATGCTAGCAGAGTGATTTGTGGTGGTACAACCAAAGTTTTGATGGGTGATGTTCCCACTCCAAGTTCTCTTTACCATTTTTTGCGATTTTCTTAAAATTTGGGCTGCTGCCTTCTTCACAGTCTTGTAATTCCTCACCTGCTGTTTAATAGCAGCACAGTGAGATGGGAGTTACTAGTCTTCCTCTTTAACACTGTGTTTGGGGCAAATGCTGCTGCTTTTTGAGTATTTCATCCCACCCCAACTATTTATACTCACAGGCTTGTCAGGAGTTGTCATCCAGGACATTTGCCAAGGGTGGGTCACTCAGGCATCTGCAGTTGTAATGTAGAATATATCCAGTTATAGAGGGACTTGACAGAGCAAGTGGACTTTATATTTGGCCTAGTGCATTTTGGTGCTAGTGTTAGGATCCTTATCAGCATCTTAATTTCAGTAACAGAAGAAAGAAGGGAGAGTCTAGCAGTTAGAACATATGACAGAGATAGAGTTTATTCACTTGTTGCTATATATGATCAGATCTAGAACCTTTTGGCTCAAGACTCCCAGTGTGCACTAAATGTTTGTACAACTACATCCGTATCAATATGTTCAGTCTTTGCTATTCGTCTAGCCTTGGGTTACCTCTCTTGTGTTTGATCTTCTGCTTACTCCATCAGAACTGTTATTTACTATTACTTACCAGTTTACCTGTCTTAATACAACTGTGATGACTTTTACAGGGTGAACATGAAAATATGAATTTCAGCAATTAAGATCAGAACCACTTATCAGTAGTTTCTAATCTTTTTCAATCTGCAAATCCTTAAATATTTGCTGGTGTTGATGCTATTCCAGGGGTCTGTACATCAAAGCCTGCTGACAATAGGCTTGCTTGTCTGAGTTTAATTTTTGCTGACCCCTTTGAAGTACCCCAGAGATCTCAAGCCACTTGTGAACTATAAGATGACTACTCTGAACTTTGTGATTGTAACTACTTGGTATCAGATATAAATTTTTTTTTTTCCATTTACATATATTTCCTTGACTTTCAATTACTGTGCTGGAAGCTGTGGTGTGTTTTTTCTCAGTATGGTCCATTGTTGGCCTCTCAGGTTTTCACACGTATTTGATCAGCTCCAATCAAACAACAAATGAAGATGTAAGTTCATAGTATATTTCTACATATATGCTTCTAAATAGTAATGAGGAAGTCTTTCTCTGTTATTCTTAGGGAATTAATAACTGCCTGTGTAATTTTGTGAATGCCTTAGTTGGGAAGAAGAAAATAACCCGTGGTCATGCTTGACTGAAAATATCATATTAGATCTTTTGGACTATATTTGTTGTAGCTTGAAAATGTGCTGGTTACATAGTGTGTCCATTATGATTTATACTGACAGGGCCTGTATCTTGAAAGAGGCAAGTATAAAAGAGAGGAGTCAAGGAAACAAGTATATTTTTTACAGTAGGATAATACTAAATAATTTTTAGTATCTCTTTTTGTCTGGGAGTTATAAAAATTTTTTGACTCAAAAACTGCTTACTGCAAAAATTGCAAAGTACGTTGAATTATCAAAATAAAAATTTATTTTTCCTTTGAAGTTTCTTTGCCAGTCTGAGGTCTAAAACCTTTGGCAAGGAGTGCACCATTACTTTAAAGATCAAACTTCCAGTTTCTAAATTTGTCCTGTTTTGCACGTAGGTTTCCATTGTTTTGGTGTGAAATTATGTTTATCTGTGTATGGAGCCTTCATGTGTCTTCCCCTAACTAAAAGGAGAAATACGAAATGGATTAAAGGAGAAAAAAAAATAGCTAGGTAGCTAATGGCCTAGAAAGTTTGTTGGATTACCAAGTAATCTAACAAAATACCACAAGTTTTAAATTATTTTATTGTAATTTTCTATTGTAATTTTCTGTTGAACCTTCCTCCATGGGCAAACACAAAAGTAACATCTTTAGGAGTGTCAAGCCCATGTTTTGTTATTGGTTAATGATACAGTTAAAATTACAAATTATACAATAAATGCCGATCTACCAGAAGAAAACTTACCACGCAGGCTCAGAATGAACTGTGCCTCAGCATCAAGTATTTGAGCAAGTAGCCTGACTTTGAAGTAAATCTTATCTCATTAATAAGACAAATAAGATACTCTGGTATTCCTCAGTTTTTCAGTTATTAGGTTTGGGCCAACATTTGACCTCTAGAGGGACCCCTCTGGAGGGACCCAGCATGCTTCCACTATCCCCCCCTTCCCTCAAATAAATGTCTCTTGGATTGTTGAAAGTCAAGTAGCAGGGAATTGCAGCAGTGTAGCATGTCTGAATTTCAAGTAAACTGTTCAGTAATTTCATATAAAGCATGCATTTCCAGTTGAATACAGTAAGCCATTTTACTCGGGCTCTCAAGTATCTCATAAACAGAAAAGCAAGACTAGCTAAAATAAAACTTAATATGTGCTAAAAGGTAGTAATGACTGCAGTTACTTCATCATATTTTATAGCCATTTGTGAACTTTAGGGAGGGAAGATAATACGTGTTATTGCACAACTTGTGAACTTAGTGAAAGTATTGAAAAGTGCTCTATTGCTGGCTTTAATGGTATGTTCAGTTGAACCTCTTCTGGAGAACATGCCATAATATTTGTAAAAGTAAGCTTAGACTATTATGTTTAAATGCTGAAATTCCTACTGTGTGTATATTGAGCCTTTGAGATTTTGTGTTCTCTGGATCTATGGAGGTAAAGCATGTGCTTGCTTCTAAAGGTTTCAGGGTCCAGCCTTTCATAACATCCCAAAGCTCTATAGCTGTTTGGAAAGTGTGATTGTGTCTTTTCTCTGGTCTGCCTCTGATATAAGTAGCATGATGCTGCTTTGATAACCCTAAATTTTTTTTCTGCCACTTTCTGAATTGTATTATATGTAATGGATCTTGTTTATATCTCTTCAGATTAAAGGATCGTGGTCAAATAAAAGAGGTAAAGAAAACTATAATCCGTACAGTTATGGCAACATCTTTACTAATTGCTGCGCTGCACTCTGTGGGCCCCTCTCTCCAAGGTAAGAGTATCAAAAGTATTGTTAGTATAAATGAAGCCACATGATTATTGATGGAAAAAAAAAAATTACTTCCCATTGCCTGAGTTTACTCAACAGAAATGATGTTTTGTTTCACTGTCCATTAGAGGCTTGAATTAAGATTTTCTCCCGTAATAAAGAGTTAAGTTGGTAAATTGTGGTTAAAATAAGTTGGTGATCATATTCTGTAAAGTATATATAAGGTGGACATCTGATGTTAAAACAAACTTGTTTATCTGCTGCTTGAACTTTTGCTACTGTGATTAATAACTTCTAGCAGTAGAAGATTTCTAGTAGATAGCTGTATCATGATGGGTGATTTGAAAGTTTATTAAACTCTTACATATCTAACAAATAAGTTTAGGAACCTTAATTCTACAACTAGCTTGATAATTGTCCATTTTTGTCTTTTCAGTCTGAACTGTTTTATTTAAAAGGACAGTCATTTTTTTGCTTTATATGACTGTTAACATATACAGTAAGCTGAATTTGGTGGTCTTGCACCAAAACAGTTCCAGAGGAGGCTTAATGAATTAATTTTGGCTGCATACATTTTCACTTTTGAAGTCCAGAATATTTGTATATTCAAGGTTGCAGATGGTTTTACAGCTTGAGCAAAACATGATGCAGAGCTGAGACTAGAGAAATAAATCTGACAGCTGGAAAGAATTAATGCTCTTCTTATTCCAGTGCTCAGTGGCTAGATAGTTCATGTACATGGGCCATGTACAGTAGAGGCCCAGTTCCTCACTAGAAAATGGTTGACATCTTCTAGATTATTTTTGTGGCATATTCATTGCTTGAAGCTGCGTTGGTTTGTCTGGAATTATGTAGTTATGAATCTGAACTGTTGAGAAGAAAGTTAGCAAATGGCTTTCTAGTTCAGCGGTTAAGGTGTTTCACTGGAAATGGGATTTCTGTCTTTGTTGCTCTGACTATCAGAGATGGTTCTTTTACAAGCAAAGGTCAACAGGAGACAGTGATACCTTCTCCTAAGGAGGAGACAACTGAAGTAAGATTTCCACATACTGGAGGTTAACACTGTGCTCCCTGTAGTGAGACAACAGTAACTGTGTGTCTTCAATTTAGATGTGGAAGTATATCTAGAGTTTCTGCAGGGAGATACTTTGTGACCCACAGTAAAAATTTACTGACTCTAGAATGTAAATTTTAACCTTGCTTTTCTTTTCTTCATCTCTGCAGTGTTTTGCATCACTTTAATTTTTGCCTTAAGTTCTGGTAAAGTGGTTTAGCAACAATTATATCTTAGAATTCAAAATGTTCAAGTGCCTTTGAGAATGGAATGTAGATTAGGAGAGGATGTGTAAATAATCCAGACTTTTGTCACTTATGTTAAAGATGTTGCTTCTCGTTTTTAATCTACACTAGCAAATTCAGAATGTATTTTACATGTCCCCAATAGTAACTTTCAGTTCTTCACTTGATCCACAGCTGTCAGCATAGGTCGAACTAGTGTTCTGATATAATAAGTCATACAACTTTAAGCATCTGATTTTTGAAGGAGTGCTTTCCACATGGCAGATTGTAATCTTAAGTGGATTTCTGTGTCTTGAATGTACATTAAAACCTGTTCTGCAGACCTCCATGAGGAAAGCTTAAACTGGTCTCCAAGTGGTAGAAATGTCATTGACTCAGAAGTTTAGGAGGGGAAATGCCTTAGATTTTTCCATGCATCCTGTTCTTATCTTCTAAAATTGAAGTCATCTTGACCCTTCATGAGTTTAGAGGTCTCATAAATCAGCAGATAAAACCAATTCTGTGCTGGCGTTTGTTCTCAGGTGTTTTAAAGGCATTCCT
>NW_008622216.1:60639-115485 GCF_000691845.1 Merops nubicus
TGTCTTAGTAACTATAAACTCTCCAGTTGAAATTTTATATGCTGTGGTAAAATCTGTGTCTTTCCAAATGGGAAGTAACATTGTTCAAATCACAGACAAAACGAAACCACTACATTTTGGCCTGTGATTAAAAAAGTATATGGAAATATAATTGAAAACTATGTTTAATTTAAAAAATAATTACTTTGAATTAATTGAACCATAAATAGTTGAAAAGTTTTGGTTTTATTTTTTTTTGTATAGAAGTGATATGAGCTAATACACATGTAGAATATGGTACACAGTCTGTATATTCAGCTTTTTATGAGTATTTACTAGCAGAACCTAAGTGACATTTATAGTTCTCAAATTGAGAGGAAAATTGGATATGGCATTTTAGCAAAATCTTCAGGTCAGATTTTTTTTTCTAATAATCTGATATAGATTTTTACATATTAATTTGTCCACAAAACATTTTCTTAGATGGAAATAAAATTTTCTGAATGCATCATGATTTTGCCCCAGCCAGCAACTAAGCACCGTGCAGCCACTCGCTCACTCCTCCCCACTGCACAGAGGGGTGGAGAGGACAACTGGAGAAAACTTGTAGGTTGAGATAAGAACAGTTTAATTACTGAAATAATATAATAATAATAATACTGAAAATGGACATAAAAAGAGAGAGAAATAAAGCCCAAGGAAGACAAGTGATGCACAATGCAGTTGCTCAGCACCCACTGACAGATGCCCAGCTAGTCCCTGAGCAGTGATCTGTCCCTCCTGGCCAACTCCCCACAGCTCGGGGGAGCATGACATGAACTCATATCCTTTGGTATGGAAAATCCCTTTGGCTACTTTGGGTCAGTTGTCCTGGCTGTGCTCCCTCCCAGCTTCTTGTGCACCTCCTCACTGGCAGACCACGGGAAACTAGAAAGCCCTTCACTTAGGATTAGCACTACTTAGCAACAACTCAAGCATCAGTGTGTTAGCAACATTATTCTCACTCTAAATCCAAACCACATTAATATACCAGCTACTAGAAAGAAAATTAACTCTATACCAGCTGAAACTGGGGCAGTAAGAATAGTGGAGAACTATAAGCAGTGATAAGTAGCTGTCATGAAACACCTGGGAAGGAAGTTGTTTGAACAAAAATTCTTCTTGCTTTCTAAATTTTGTCATTAAGTAGCTTTGATTTACAGGTGTGGAAACCGATAACAAAAGCACCTTCAAAACAGATACTAATTCAAAGTGCACTAGTGAGCTTTGTTATTTGTTTTCACACCTGTCTTTTTGTGGTATTGGCTGATAAGCTTCTAGGTCTTGTGTATGATAAAAATCCAGAAGATTAGCAGTACATATGACTATGTGGAGGGTAGTATTACAAGGAAACAGTTACCTTGCTGATGAGTAGAAATGAAACCATGTGCTTCAGTTGAATAAAAGCTGACATTTTAAGGTATCGGTGAGGTATTAAGATCTGTTGTATGATAGAAAATTTTTCTCTTTCTGATTATCAAGAGGAGGTAGTTATTGATCAGAAATATCTCTTAACACTTTTTCTTTATTTTGATTATTCCACAGCTTAATTGACAGAAGAGGATTTATACAACCAGATACACCACAATTAGCAGGACCCTCAAATGGAATTACTATGTACGGGGCCACACAATCTCAGAGCAACATGGTAGGAATCATCCCATAGTGTTGTTCATCAAGATTCCTATGAATGTTTTTCTTCTCCACTTTCATGTGAACTAATCAAGTAATAACTAACTGGATACATCTGACACTGGGTGGAATGACTTGTTTATTAACAGTAAAGAAAAAGAAAACCCAAGGCTCCTCTTAGTGTATGTTTCACACAGTGTAATAGTTATTGCTCGTGGATTCTAAAAAACGAGAATTTTCTACGCTGTTGGTTAATTGAATATACTGGCATTTTGACTTGTACTGTTGACACCTGCTGTGTTTTGAACTGGAATATTCAAGTATTGTGGACTTGCTCTGGTTCATCATTTTTCAGCTAATTGTTATTTTGTGTGGCACTTTCTTCATACTTTTATTTCCTTCTTTGCTTGTACACTGTGGTTTTGCATAGATTAATGTGTTTTAAAAAGCAAAGATGAACAAAGATGAGTTTCTAGGGGAGAAGTATGTTGAAGAAAGAGCAGGAAGACACTGAACTTCCAATGAACAAAAAATGGCAACTGGATTGTTACAGAAAAAGCTTTCAAACATCTTTTTTTTAAACTGTGCCAATAGTTCTTACTTTGTTTTTTGCTGGTAGCATTGGCTATCATAATGGAAGATAGACTTTCCAATGCCAAGAAGAAGAAAATAACTGGAAAGAGATCTTTTTCCAAAGGCAAGCATCTTATATATGTGCCTATTTCTGAATTGTTATCCACATATCTACCTATTATGTGGGTTCTAAGACTATGTCAAAGAAGCCATGAGTTATGAATACCCTCTCTTTGCTAAAAAAAAGATGGCCACAAGACCTTCTGACATAATTCAGCCTTAATTTTGAACAAAAGAAGAAAAGATTCACTCTTCCCAGGCAGATTAGTTTGTGTCACTGATAAACTGGTATAAAAATTTTGCTGTAGGTCTGAAGCTGGTTTTACTTATTAATTTAAGGATTAAATGGAAGATTTGTTAGTCTCCTTAATAAGATGATGTATTAGAGATGCAGTATTAACTCTGAGTCTTCTGTGAGGTGCAGTCATGCAGAGCAAGGTAATACTGAAAGCAAATTTCACTCAGGACAGAGGAACTCTGAGAATAGAAGAGAGGGGTAAAAAGAAAAAAAGGGTGAGAAAGCAAACTTTAGAAATAGCCTGAAGTCTTTCAGGGATTACCCAAACTTTCTGACTCTGTCAAGGCTTCTTGTTCGTGAGGATCCTTAACCCATAATAAGTCCCTGGCATTAAATTATCTTAACACTATAAGAATTATACTTGCATTGTAAGAAGACGTTGTTATTATTACTAGATATTAATGAGAAAATCTTGTGCTGGTTTGATAGGAAATAAACTAAATTTGTCTCCAGAAATGGTGAAATCTGTTACTGTATTACTTTACATCAAACAGGTAGCTGTTAGGATTTTGAACTGTAGTGCCTGTAATTATTCAAATTCTTCAAGGATTTGAATTTATATGCTAGAACATTACAGTACTGGAGCTGAGAAACGCTTGGGTTTGTTAACAGTTATCAGAGTCACTTGGAAATATGCTTCCTTTCCTGAAAATGATCTCTCAGAAAATGCTTGAAAAGGGTAATACCTTGTGTTTGGAGTGGAGGAATATCTTTAAGACTGTGATGCCATTTTCCTCAGGGATATTATTTCCGGTCTGTATCCAAGACCAATTGGTTTACGGTGGCAGCTGGCTATCAGCATTAAAGTTTCTCCTTTGAGTTTTGTTGCAGATTGTTAAAAGATCTGCTTCCTTTCCCAGTCTTTCTAGCACTATTTTCTCTTCCCTATTTAAAATCTTGCATTCTTTTCTGAGTTGTTTGAAGCATAAGAAATTATACATTTATCTCCTGCTGGCAACAATGCAGTGGGACATAGCTTTACCTCTGATTTGTTCTTGTTTCACATTTCCCTTTTTCTGTCTTCTAAGGTCAATGTTTTTGCTCTTCTCAGTGGACTTGGTGCCTACTTTCAGGTTCCTGTCTCTCCCGTCTCATAAGGCAGCAAACAACAAAACTGATTCCTTTATTTCACAGTTAAGGTCTCAATCTTATCCACATAACAGACTTTGTTTTTCCCCCAAAATTAATTTACTTTACTGCTAGCTTAGTTGTTTTCAGTCATTCTGTTCAGTTACCAGATTTCCTGTTCCAATTTAAATTTAGACAGAAATAATCAAATAAAACTTCATCATTCTATTTAAACCTTTTTCCCATGAAATGACCCCTAGTACTTTTCCAGGCTTTACAGTCTGTTTCTCTCAGCTGTCTTTTCAGTACACAGTCCTACATTCTTCTGAAGAAGTGTGGGAACAGGAATAGTGGGAACACTAGCCTTTTCCCTTGAAAATGACCATGGAAGGTTCTTGAATGAAAAGCAGTGGAGCACTCTTTGGGGCAGAAGTAAAACAAGGCATGCATATCTCACTGTTTGATTTTTGATTGTTGTGTTGGTTGTTTTTTGTAGGGGAGGAATCTCTGCAAGATGCTCTAGAATCCCTCTTGATATAACTTCAGTTGCAAACATTTCCCGTGGTGATTGATGTTTTAAATAATAAACTAGCTCACACCCAGGACTCCAGTGGAAGCAAAACAGAGGGAAAGTCTTGTGGAAGAAAAGGTTTCCTTTTTACCTTGTGTCCTCACTGACAAAGGTTTGGCAAAAGATGGAAGATGATTCAGTCTTCCCCTCTGGAGGGTTGTATACCTCTTGGGAAAAAAGGTAGACATATAAAATGAAAAACCTTTTCTTGGAACTGAGGCAAGTGGGCCTCAATGACCTGGCAAGTGTGAATGGGATGTATCTGGTACTGCAGCGTGTATTATGCTGGTTTCAGATAAGGACGAGCAAGGTGAAATTCCTTGATTTTAGAGCATGTGTAGATCATAGTCCTAGTCTGTAAGTGGATTTTAAAAGGCAGAGGTGTAGGTGTTTATACATAATCTGTTTTAGCAATTTTAATGCTTTTGAGTACAGGAAATAACTTCCTACAAGTCTTAAGAGCGTTCCAGTACGCCTTTATGGTTCACCTCCTTGGATTTTATTCCAGAATGCCTTGCATCTTCTTACTTCTGCGTTGAAGCTTAATCATATAGGTTCCTGTATAGGTTGCAAAGATGCCTCTCCTGCCCACTGATAGTAGAGGAAAATTTTAGTGAACATCTTCTCTCACACCGGTCGTCTTTTATTCCTTCCCTTCCCTCTTCCCTCAAATCTTCTGCTCAGTGACTTGTGTCTTTCTAAATAGAATTCTGGTGCCTCACTGAACTAGCCTCAACATTTTTTAAGTCTCTCTGTGTGGCTTAGTACTATATTCTTGTTTCATTTCTTTTAATGATTTTAATTTTAACATCTAGCATATCATCATTTTTGCATTCAAGCTCAAAATAAGTATCAGGCTAGAGTTAAGAAAAACAAGACGCTTGTTTTCAGTGCAATACATTATCTCTTACTCAGGATGCTATTGTGGGGCATATTTTTGTATTTAACAGCTTTTGTGGTAATTTTGCCTTTGAGACTCTGAATATTTCATATAGGAGCCACCATATTTATACTAGTGACTCAGTTTGTCACAGTGTCAGTCAGGGTTGCTGCTATAATCAGTGTTTTACAGATGCATACTATGATTTTTTTTCCTAGATCTTTATAAAACAGCTTTTTCTCCTGTTCTCTCCTTAATATCTCCCTTATTTTATGAAGAACTGAAGTTGTATTCACTTTTTTGAAGGCTGGAAACACATATATTATTTTTTTTTCCTCTACATTCCCAGTGTTTTTCCTCTCATTTCCAATACAATTTGAAATTAATCTGGTAAATTAATTATCCACCTTCTCAATATCCTTATCTATGTGACAAGTTTGGTCACTTGGAGCTCATGATCTGTAGATATGCTATTTCCAAAATACTTCCCTATTGCAATAGGGAAATTTCAAATTTGAAAATAATAATCAGTTTTTACAAGCTATTAGTTTGATCACCCAAGTATCTCTTTTCTCATTCTTGAGAATTTTTTTTCACATGCAACAGTATTTCACCCACTATGAAATCATAGATTTCTCTGTAGTTTAGTTTGTCTTTCTTTTTTATTTTAAGGTTTATTTTTTTTGTATTCTGAATAGAAGTTCTTATTTCACCATAAACCCATCAGCTACCATTACCTGGGTCTGCGCTTGGCTTTCTCTTAAAAAGCCTCAGTTGATTCGTGGATTTTGATATGGGATATTCTATTCTTTAGTAATCTGTTATGAAGAAGGACAGAATCTATCTCACTCCATGCACATTTTTTGGAGGAATTGGTTTGGTTTATTTTCACTATGATGTCTCCAGGAGTTCTTTAATGCTTTATGAAGTGATAGAGTTTTACTTCCATCTACCTGTGTGTGAGGATAGGTTTATTTCTTCATTACTGAGAAATTCATATGTACTCCTGAGTTCCTAGACATCTCTTCTTCAGTGCTTAGTGAATTCCTTGTGTGCCAAATTCCCTTATTTCCAGTTCTCTCCTTCCTTTTCTGGATGAAAATTCTTTAGTTAAGAGTGTTTGTTTTCCTAGTTAGATGTACCACTGAAAACTGTAGGAGCCATAATAGTGCACACACAACATTTGTTACCGATGAGACAAGCCAGAAAATCCTCTCCCAAATGTTCACCTCAGGATTTTTATCACTGATCTGCAAACAGGAATCCAGATGATCCAGGGAACACAAACTCTGACCATCCTACCATACTTTTTCCTTTGCTTCTTTTCATATTCTCATTATTAGGAGCAACATTTTCTATCATGACAGTAAAAGGCACAGCAAGTACAGGAGCCCCAATTTGCTGGGAGATTTGTGAGTGTATTTCCTTGTATATTTACTGTCATATTTCTCAAATATAATTTATGATTGCCTGAAAAGGAACTTATGGCTCTTATCAAGTCAGCATTACTGCAGTCAAGGTCGATAGAGGTTTTTCATTAAAGCATTTTAGTTCACAGTTAAAATGGATTAAGAGCATATGCAATAAATCAACCTCAGCACTTGGCTTTGGGCTGAGCCGTGTTTTTAGAAGCAATTCTTTTGATTGTGCGTATTTCCTGCATTTTTCTCATCACAGGGCAGTATCGGAACACATGAACTAGATTTCTTTCAGATGATGTGCTCCCAGAATGCAGCCAATGTGTTCTAACCATTCATGGACCTTCAGTCCATAAGAACAAACAGTAGCTAGTCAAGTAAAATCCCAGGAACAGGTACAGTTTCCCCTTTGGCTTCAGAAGCATTTCTCTTCATAGATCTATTCCTGGCACACTGTTCTACTTCTAGTGGAGTCATTGACTTGGCAGGGTTTATGCCTCAGTTGTTCCACCGTTTCTGAAATCCCACAATTTTGAGTGTGAAATTCTACAGTTATTTGGAATCGTTATACAGCTCCATCCCTCCACTCTTTACTCATCTGTTGTATCCATCTAGTATGGTATTTCAGCATCCTTTCTGTTACTTCGTAGCACTGACATTCAGTGCTGTCAGACTCCTCAAAACTTCTTGTTTGTTCTTTATTCAGAGATGCAAAGGTAATTCAATTTGCTTTTCTCAGTCTTCTGAGAACTGTAACAATCCTTTAAGGTTACTACTGTTTAGAAAAATTTTAACAAAGCTAATTTAAAATTCAAGTAAATAATCCCTGGCTTTCGCATTAGAAATGTGAAAAATATATTGCCATGTACCACAACTATGTTAACATGTATGTTTTGTGTAGCTTAGAAAAAAAAAAAAAATGGAAAAAAATTGTTTCCTTAGTTGCTTGTATTAATTATTTGTGAAATTAGACAAAACCTAAAAGTTTGTGTTTATTTGCTTTAATTTGTGACTTTCAATGTGAAAATAAATACAGAGATGGCTAAAGTTTAATGCACATATATAATTTAACTTCTGTACTTGAAGAATTTACTAAGCTTGTCTTACCTTCAGAATCTGCCATTCCTCTGAAACAGTAGAAAGTGTAAATGGAAGGTAAAATCAGTAGATCTGAAGTAAGAAGGTACTGGTCAAATAATTTTTACAGTAGTTCTTTAGCTATTTAGATTTCAGTGCTTGGCTTCCTTTTTGTTACAGTCATACTTTTAATTTTTAAATGCTGGCATTGAATAATTCACATGATTAATAGCTGTTAAGACATTTAGCCCTACATTTCATTTAGTCAAGTTTCAAGGAAAAAAACAAGATGCCAGGTGTATAAAATCTGATTTCCTCGTTTAGCTTTGTGTTGGCTGATTAGACTCAAGAAAACAGTCTACCTGTATAGTATGTGTGGATTTTATCAGATGGTTTTGAGAGCTTCAGTGGACACATCTACCTTTTCTGGTATAAACCTGATTCTTGTCACTTTTGAAAGCTATTTACAGCCTGTATTTTTCCGAAGATGCTTCATGTTGATCACTGTTAAATAGAACCAAAAAGAACAACAACAAAAAAAAAAGTACAAACACCTTGAAATGTGTTTAAGAGGAGTGCATGGAAAGTCAAGGGGAGAGATACGGCACCTGAAAAAGTTTTAGGACACTGTTTAATGGAGCTTTATGAGATTACTTTATCTTTTCGATATTGATTCAGTTGAAACTCACTAGAGTTTGGTAAGAAGAAAATTAATTCAGAGGTTTAAAATGAGTTCAAGTAAATTACCTTCAGCTAATTTAAAACTATTTCTATTGCCTAGAACACCTTAATAATATCTATTTCAACATCAGTGCTAAAGTTTCACTGAAGTAATAAGCCAGCTGCTAAGATTGTTTATTTTCAGTGTACCACAGTGGTTATATGTGTTCCTTTGTTATTTAACATGCTCTGGCTGCTGCTTTTCAGAGAAGATGGATTTTGTTCATCTTCCCGAAGTCTGAAAATTCAGTTAACAGATTTTTAAGGTCTGCATAGTAAGGTCTATAGTTTAATTGAAATAAGCAGGTTTGTGTAACAGTATATTAATCAAGAATGAGCTATTCAGACTGAATTACTTATTGAAAGCTTGATTTTAAAAGATGCTGACAGTTTTCTTCTTAGTAAGATACTTATGCAGGGCTTTGGCTTTAAGCCTGTGAGTAATCCCTCTGAAATTGTGTGGGACCACTTCAGTTGTTTGGCTGGGGGCCGTTCATCATTTTGTAGGGGGGAAAAAATTGCTTGCAACATCTATGAACTCAATTTATGTAACAGGAAGTCAATGCATTTATCTTTCTGAAAGCATAAGTATTGGAAAATGCATTACAGAGTAAGGACTGGACTTCTGTCTGTCAAAAAAGTAGTTGGTCTGGGAGTCCTAAACCACTTATATACGGTTAAAATACTACCTATCTTCTGTGACCAAGTAGCCTGCTTGCATTGCTTTGTGAATGTAGCGTGTGTGCACCCATCATTAGGCTATTCAGTGATGGAATTGGAGGACCTGAAATTATCAGGGGAAGCATTCATAGTGATGGTTTTCATCGTACAGTAAGGGAAGCAAAAGTCTTTTTTGTAAACATGAGCTTATATAAAATATATCACAGTGGCATAACTCAAATGGGCTTTTTCTGTGATGTTAGTGGCAATGCCTGTGATTTGAGATATCTTGAACAGATACTGGATTTGTAATCTTTTAGTGACTTGATAAAGATCAAAGAAGTCAGTTGTAAAGCAGAACATACTGCTTTAACGCAATCCTTGAAATAACAACAGTGAATACCATGTCTCACCTCTGGATATACCTTTTTATTCTGCTTGCTTGCTTCTAAATTTTCTTTACTACATTGGACTTAGAGTTGTATTCATTGACTGTAGAGTTTCTCTTGCACAGCAGAACAGTAGTGTGACAAACGAATCTAGCAGGATTTTGAAAATCTGCAGAAGTTGTAACTGATCAGGCTATGAATCATATACTGTCCTTGCAAGCTATCAAAAATCATGTCAGTTTACGTTAAAGAAATGTAACTTGGCAGTAAGTGTACAACCCACTTAGCTAGCTGGACATTATTGATGCATCTACCTGTCTTGTCATCTCAAGGAATGAATGATAATTTTGTATGAATAGTTCTTAGGAATGATGTAGAGCCAAAAGCATTCCTGGTAATACTCACTGAGCTTAACTGAATTTATATAATGCTGAATTGGGCTTGTTATTGTGAAAGTGCTTGCCAGAAAACTTATGTTTTGTACTTTGATTCTTCACATTGTCAAGATTAAATTAATCAAGAAACAGCCTAAAAATTATGAAAGTCAGTATCAAATTAATGCATCTGCAGTGCTGCCTAATGGCTACAAATCCTCTGGAGTATCGAGTATAGTATGGTATATTCTCCAGAGCATATATAAAATTTATTAAATTGGGGGGGGAGGAGAAATTTTTGCTCATAAAGGCTGTATCATCAGCTATATCTGTCTTTGTAAAACCACCTGCATCAAAGGAATTCTTGTTCTGGAAAACCTGGAATCAGGGAGGTTTTGAGGTGGCCAGTGCAGTTAGTTACAGACAGGCTGTGCAGCTAAGCTTTCTAAATGGCTTTGAACAAGAATAAGCAAAGCATTTGAATTACAGCACTTGCAAAATACTATTTTAAAGGTTACCAAAACCCTTAAGTGAACACTGTGAATGTTTATCATCATTTACTTTGATAGCAATCCAAAGCACTGGCTCAGCTCTGCATGCTTTTTCTTTTTCTCCCCCCCACCCCGGGCAGCATGCAATGGGATTTTTGGGTGGCTAACTGTGGTATGATACTAATGGCTTTCTTTTTTTTCTCTTCACATCCCGTTCTTTTCCATACCTTTTTGTCCGTATTCTCCCTTTTTAATTTGTTTCCTTTGGTGTATATGATTTTCACTCCCTTCCATTCTACAGTGTGACCAAGATCAGTGCATTCAGAGCACTAAATTCGTTTTGCAGGCTGCTGCCACTCCCCTACTACAGAGTGAGCCAAGCATAACTAGTGAAGAGCTACCTTTACCAGGAAAGACTTCTATCAGTGGGCCATGCGCAACTCTAACTCTAGGGCAACCAACACCACCATCTTCTATGCCAAATCTCACATCAGATACAGGTTTGACAGACATGATACCATTAAAAGAGGAACACGAAGGTCATCAGTTTCTCACTCCTGAAGAAGCTCCGTCACCTCCTGGGATGCTGCCAAGTGGAAGTCCTATTACACACAGCCATACAATGCACGTCCTGAGTCTAGCCAGCCAGGATTCATTGCATGAAGACTCAGTACGTGGTCTTGTGAAGCTTAGCTCAGTTTGAACAGCTTTTTTGAACAGTGCACCATTTCTTGGTGTCCATACAAATCTCTGCTTAACAGGAATGACACTGCAGTACCACTGTAAGACTTCGTAACGTGCCTCTAATGGAAACTTTATTGCATAATGGAGTCTACTAAAGCGTTATTTTTTTCAGTGGAGCTATGGCATCTTTTTGACCAGATTGTTAATGGTTGTGCTTTGATGGTGACTGCATTTTATTTTTAAACAAAGCCAGAAACTGACAGTAATCTTGTTTCCTGAAGCTTGGCTACAGCAAGTTGGAAGTCAGCCTGTAACAAACACCATGTACAGTACAAAAGAGAGAGATTCTTGGGTGTCATGCTCTTTGTTCTATGCTCTTGTAATACACAATTGTTAAGGCTTACCACACTTGTGGCCCAAATGATCTGCACTTACATGTTATGCTACTAATATTTGAGATAGAAAATTACCATTCCATTTGTTAATACAAAAAAAAAAAGACTGCAGATATGGATGTGCATGCCACGCTACAGTATGTGTTACAGTGGTGTTGGTATTAAGAGAAAGTGCTGCTTTTTTATTTGTAACTTTCAAAGTGCTGTTTCATTTAAAGACAGTGCAAGAAACAAATTAATGGACTATATTATTTTTTCAATTTATTAAAGTTTATTTTAAATTAATCA
Organism: Merops nubicus; assembly: GCF_000691845.1. Taxonomy (NCBI): domain Eukaryota; kingdom Metazoa; phylum Chordata; class Aves; order Coraciiformes; family Meropidae; genus Merops; species Merops nubicus. Next base: position 72,236 of record NW_008622216.1, read on the forward strand.
GTGGTGCCTAGAAGATGGAGAATTACTGATTTGATCATGTTGCATATCATTTAACCTTCTGTTTAAGTGTTTAGAGTGAGGTATTGTGTTGTGCCATACCACAAGATTCTTCCACTCCCTAATGTGATACAATTACCTGTGGACTTCCAATAAAATGGCATCTTGTATTTCTTGAATGTGTATAGTTATCCTTGCACAGTTTTCCTGGGGAAAGAGGGGGACGTAGTTTGTAAAGACTTGACTGGAATATGTTTACATGAGACCAGAGCTATGGAGGAAGAGCTGGTTACAATTATAATTGCTTCAACATCTTGTGTGAGAATTTTCTGAGATGTGTATTTGTTCCCATTAGAAATCTTTATTTGCAAACAGTAGAGTTAGTCTCTGCCTGAACAGTAATTCTACATTTAATATTTTAAATGAAAATCTTGATTTCATAGACTTCTTCTGTCTGTATTTTTTTTTTTAAGTAAAGCATAACAAAAAAGCTATAGGTTTGGGTTTAGTTTTGTTTGTTTGTTTGTTTGTTTTTTTTCCGTTACAGCTGGAGAATCTTAGTTAAGCTGAGAAAGTTTAATAGCTTTAATACTGTACTTACAATGCTTTTCACAATTTGGAACCTGGGTTCTTCTTTTCTCAGGACAAACTAAGTGCAGAATGTGCTATATCTGATGCTTCTCTGGCATGAAAGCGTTCACCAGTTAAGAAATGTGACAGTTCCATATTGTTCACCATGGTTGCTCACTGACACCAAATCAAAAATCTTTTTATTTCCATTGTTGAAATTGAGGACAATGAACCTGCAGAATATCAGTCACCCATCATGAGACAAGATACTGACAAAAGCCCTACTTCAAGATTTCATACAAAATCTGTTTCTATAATTGATGATGCTAGCTTTGACCTAATTCAGCATGTAGAACATGACAACGCTTTCTATCAGTGCTGCAACAAGTCCCCCAAGGAACCTCTGGCAGACAAATCTGTCCAAGCTGTTGGAGCCACCCTCCTGGCATTTTCCTGAAGATAGAACAGTCTGGAGCTCTTTCCACCAGCCAAACTGTAGTGAGTGACGTGCCCCATTTGGCTTGTCTCCCAATAAGCCCCAAGTATCAGCACTTATTTCTGTGTCTCCTCTTGAAGAAGAGTCAGTGATGCTCATCTTCTTCAATTCGTCGTTCCCTGATGTGGCCTTTCATGTACGAAGCCGTGAACATCTGCATTAAAGCAGATAAGAGATTGAGGGCTGGAGATACTGGTCTCATAGACCTGGCTAAAGAATCCCAGCTTTGAGTGTATAGGCCAGTACTGGATCATTCTCTCAAAGGTGTCTGTGGGTACTTAACTGTGGAGGCATTACTCACTTCATAGAAGGACAAGTCAAACATTTTTCACATGATATCAAAGCTTCCAATTGTAGCAGTAATGATGAGGATCACTATTTTAAGGAAACTATCCTTTTTAAGTCTTTCTGAAATACCTGAAGGATTTTATGCTTCCAAGAATACCGACTTGGTGACAATGTTTTTATGTCATTGCCACTAGGGAGTAGTGCAAAGAGCTGCACTCAGCTTTATGCACACAAGAAAGTTTGTGTCAGTTTTAACAAGAAACGGAAGGGAGGAGAGGATTAGAGTCTTAGCACTGTCTTCTTTATGCTCATGCTTTTCACCATCATTTTTTGAACCTTTTGTTTTGTTTATAAGAGAGGTGTAAGAATTACCTAGCAAATAGGAAGCAGATGGCCTACTTCAGACAGATATGGTAGTTACATATTTGTTCCAGGTGACTTTTTTCTTTTCATTTTTAAGATGACAGGTTTATTTATTTAACATGCTGCCCATGTCTTTAAGTTTGGCATTTGAGAATAAATTAAATAGTTTGAATTTGTCTATCTATATATTTATATTACCTATATTGTCGGCCTGTTTTCCTTCCCCTCTCAGTCTTCTTTTAAATGGTGGCATCACTAACCTCCCTTACACGACTGCTTCATGAGGACATCTGCTGGAAGATTTTGGAACTAAGTCTGTTAACCCATCTGGTGTGGTAATTTCAGCCGTTGATTGACAGCAGGCAGTGATTTAGCAACAGATTGATCGAAGAGGTGCCTCTGACAAGCTTTTTGGTCCTTCCCCTCACCTCCATCACTACTGCCTTCAGTCATGGGCTCTCCCTTCACTGGAACTTGTGTGTAGATCTGGAACAAGTCAGTAAAGTAACTATTCACCTACTCAACAGGTTTTTTGTTTGGGTTTTGGGTTTTTTTTTGTACTTTGAACTATGATTACACAGCATGGGTCCAAAATTATAATCCTAGTGAATACCACACCAGGGAGTTTGTGTGTTTTTTTCTTTGACAATTTATATACTAATATTAAATAGTTCTTTCAATGTTAGTCTGATTTATAAATGTAGAATCAAAGTGAAATTTGATATTTTCAGAAGAGTAATTTTTTTTTCCTACAAAGTCTAAAGTGTTAGAATATGTAAAAAATCGGATGAAAAAATGTTTATTCTGGTTTGGTTTTGTTTTTTCAAGTAACATTTTTCCCTTCTATTTACCTATATAATATACTGCATAGAATGAAATACAGTTCTTCATAAGATGTTTTTAAAGACTCTTTATTCTTGTGATTTCTCAAAGACATTTCTATTTTAAAAGGGAGGTTTATAATCGTATCAAACAGTAATGTAATAAATGTCAAAATATTACTGTATTTTTGTATTACAGTGTGTCCTTTATCAACTCTTCATCTGTTCATGTTAACTGATGATACAGGTAAATGTATTTCTGCATAAAGTGGTTAATGCATTCATTAAAAGGAATGTTACAGGTGGAAGACAGCTGTTTTGCATCTGATCTGAGTGAACAATCCTAGAAGCAGCACACTGAATAAACCCAAAGTCCTATGGGTTAGCAACGTGTCACAAGTGAGATGACCAACTTGTGATATGCAGATTTTATATTTCTTTAAATCTATATAGTGAGTACAATAGTTCATGGTAAGTAAATTTTTACCTAATATTCAAAATACTAAATGAAAGAGCATATTTGCAGAACTAAAAATCTTGACCTTCTGTTTGTGTTTCAGTTCCCAAGTTCAATACAGCTCGAAGAAAAACTCAGCAATGTTGTAGAGGGATCCAATCCTTTGCTCCCCTTCTAGTTTAAATGATATGTGGGAGCTGTCATCATGTATTTGTTGATTTTTTTTTTTTTTTTTTCCCCTTTCCCCTCCTATCAGCATTGCTACCCTGAAGTTGAATGTGATGTGTTTGGCCATGGGCCAGCCTGACTCTGTTTTAAAAATTAGTTGCTGCCTGAGTGATTTTGTTTTAAGGGCTGAATTGAAACGAGGTAGTATACTTTCAAATATTCTTAGGCCAAATATATGAATGGAATGTCTTATAGATGGTTGCATATAGATTTAGTTCATTTAAACTGGAACTGGCCTATTTTTCAGGATACATCTGGGCAAGGGCTTCCCAGTTTTGATTGTCTGCCTGCAAAGACATGGCAGTTTGACATGTGGCTGAGTGCCTTGCCTGGACTTCCAAAAGACTGTTAGGATTAAGAGAGCTATTTAAACCTAGCCAAATCTAGATTAATTCTGAGTTGATGCAGCAAATTCAGTTCCATCACCAGAAGGCAACTATCTTTTATCATTAAACTGTAGAATTTGAAGGTTTGTCACAACCAATGCAGGGTGGGGAGGAGAACAATCTTTGGATGTTAGGATGAGATAAAATAGGAGCTTTTTTCTAAGGTAGGTCAGAGAGGACAAGATTAAGAAGATGAAAGGGAGAAGGCTAAGTGAAAGCAGAACAGAGAAGATTAGCAGGTGACACAAAGGAAAAGAGGAATTACCTGTAAGCTGTGCAAGGAGAGGGTATAAACAATAAAATCACTTGGGGAAGAAAAAAGACAGCCATTAATATTAATCAAACTATTTTTTAAACTAATTACTCACTGATATTCAAATATTTTTCTGAGAAATTTGTTTAAAATCATTGTGGAAAAAAAATAAAATAAGGTCAGACTTTTGAAAGAAAGCAATTGTAAGAAGATGATGAGAAAAATGCAAGGAGTGGATCTACCCTCAAGCTCCTCTCCTCTAATATCTTTTCCTACTTCTGTTTTGAAAATATATCTGTAAATACAAAAACAGGTGAAACATTGGTCCCTTTGAAGTTGATGGGAAGCTTAAGACATTGACCATGCTAAAAACAGTGATTGCTTTAGCATTTTGCATTTCCATACTAAAAATTGTTTCAGCATTCTATATTTCCATACCAGAAGTGCGACTGCACTGAGAAAATGAAGGCTATCGTATGGTTCTGTGTTTCTTGGGTTTCTTGGGACATTAAATTTTCTCACCTTTAAATAAAAGTGGTTTCCTAAGCAGTAGTCTCATCAGTTGGACATGAAATCTGGAATTCAGTCAGGGTTTCTGTGGCTAGTAGGAATTAAGACTGCCCCGTAGGAAGTAAGACTGCCCCGTAGGAAGATGCTTAACTTTGGAGTATGTGCTGAAGTAATTTTCATTGTCAAAACATTACTGCCAGTGTTACCTTGATGTTTTTTATGACTGTCCCAACTTCAGCTACATTACCTCTCCTGAAAACTTGGAAAAACAAAATTAAGTTTAACTCCACTATCATTTAAATCTCCCCGAATCCAAAGCTAGTAACAGCTGCTGGGATATACCTGTGTGCATCTAGGTGTAGTCACAGAAAGGGAGCACCTTAAAGCAACTTGGCTGAGTGAGCTGTGATGCAAGGAGAACTCTTGGAGCCTTTCTTGAGCTCCTTGTGAAAGCACCATATCCAACTGAGAAAAGGATGTGCTTTTAGCAGGCTCAGAAGTATCTCACTTTGGTGTTACACTGTAGTCTGTTCTGAGCAATCTGCAGGGACAGGACTGCACTGGGGACTGCCAGGTGGAAGATGAGGTGGACTAATCAGGTGTCATAGTTGGTAGGGAATGGACTTGAAAGAATGTTGAAAAGTTCAGTAGTGGTTCAGGTAGTGGCACTGTGGTTAGGGCAGTGTTCTCGTGAAGGGTACAAGTAGGTGATGAAGTGATTGCTGTTACATATGTGTTTGCTAAGCATGAGGGGTTTGATAGCAAAGGTGTTAAAGTCCTGTGACCTACTTCCCGAGTCTTATACACTGTCAGGAGAGCGAGCCCTAGTGCCCTGTGGGTTCACACAGTTTGTCACCAGGAAAGTTCATTTCTCAGTTAAAAATAGCTAGTTAGAGGTGAGAGTATTAATTTAATTCAGTGTAAGCATGTGTAGTTATTGCATGGTTTTGCAAGTGAACCATGACTTTGTCACAATAAATAGAAAATTTGTTATAGGATTTCTAATTTTTCTGTCCTGCTAGGTGCCATGTCGTAGTGCAGAGGGTGATTGTGGTTGTTGGCTGGAAGAGGAAGGGCAGAATTCCTGGCAGAAACCACAGCTAGATGAGTTGTTTTTTTTTTTTTTAAGCAAAGTGTTAACTTTCCTTCTAGATAGGTCACAGGAAATTACAAGCATGCTCAGTAGTGCTGACTAAACAGCTAAGTTTCCAGCACGCAGAAAATGCTTTTGTGTACTTGGTTTTATTTAATTTGAAAGGAAAAACAGGGTTCTGAAAAGTTTCCACAGATTCTGAAAACGTCAGTTGAAAAGCCTTTTGGAATACAAATGGTGTCTAATCTTTAAATTGTAGGTTTATGTATTTATATTTCATTTTTTACCTGGATGACTTTTCACCTCTCTTGAAATATTAAAAGAACATCTCAAAGTCCTACTGTTTTTGTAATATTCACATTGTCTATCTTTTACAGTTGAAGAAGAAAACAAGGTTAAATGCTTTATTCTATAATTACATAATTAGCAGCTGTTTCTAATATTCTTGTCTTACTCCTGATTTTTTTTTCTCTCATATCAAAAATTAAAGTCCACTTTTATCCTTAAATCACTATTCTGTAACACATCATGCCCTGTGTTTTTTAAAATTACTCAATAATCAGATTTCTGAAGGATAAGTCAGGAATACTAAAAACAGTTTATACAACAGGAAAAACAAAACAAAGCAAAAAGCCCAGACTAATTTTTTAGAGCTTGTGTCACAAGACTTTACTGCACGATAATAATAGAATTGGCAGAGTTGATATGAGCTGACTTCCTGTAGATTCCAGATTCTGATCTCAAAGGGAGGCAGAGAAAATCCGTATCTTCCATTTTAGGGTATCTCTTTCCTTTCATCCTCAAAAAGGCACCTCCTCAGAAAATTCTGGGACAAATGAGCTCAGGATCCAGTCTGGCAGACAGATGCATCTGACTCAGCCTTTACCCCCTCAGTCACACCACCTTCTATGTGCTTACCCAGCACCCTGGCAGGCAGCTTCTCTGACTTCAGAGGCTCCTGGGAAACCCTCAGCCTGCAACCCAACAAGCCTGCCTTCCTACTGCTCTTTCATGTGGGGATACTCTTGAAACTAATCATTGAGCTCACCAGGGAGTTTTTCTGGAGGGTGAGAGAGGCACACAGGAACAGGAGTTTCTCAGTTTCTTGTTTTCATGAAAAGCACAAGATTTTTGTATATTTATGACCCCTACCCTTTTACATCATTTGATTGAAATATATTATTCTTTAGGGGCATGGAGGTTTGCATAGGAAACCAGGCTGAAAAAAATTAAAAATTTGCACTGACAGGCTAAAATATGTTATGGGAAAGGTTTATTATGTGGGTGAGGAGGGAGTAAGAAGACTCATATGCAGAACTTTTTGACTAAGTGCCTGGGACTGAATTTCTTCTGGCCTTTGGTTCTGTGTTTATTCACATTAGTATTTTAATGCACTTTTGAAATTAATTTTCCAGTTATCTCTGCGTTGCACTTCAGCTCATATTATGGAGCAGTCTTGTAATACAAACTAGATTTCCTTTAAATAAAAAATAAACCAGATGATGGATTCCAGTACCTAATGCAATCCAAATGCTAACAGGACCAGACTGGAGCTGGTCCAGAGTTTCTATATTTAAAACTCACAGTGTGGACATCAGGTCATCAGCACCAAATGTCTTGATGCAGAAATCTATGCATATTAAGCTCACTACTTGTGAAAGCAGATATAACCATAGATAGATTTCCCAACAAACTTGCATCGTTCCTCTGGTTCATAGTACTGAAGTTGTGGTCTTCATTATTAAAAAAATAAAATAACACCCCCACAATCTAGTAATCTGTCAAAATTAGATTTTGTAAATTTATGGGACACATTTCTTTAAAATTTAAAAAGCAATTCTTATATGAGGAAGTCAGTAATTATGTGCCCAGAAGATGCTCCTGGAATTCTGTCAAATGCAAAACTAACATGTGCAATTCTGGGATGCACTTCGGGTATCATCACCTATCTCTGTAAGCTGCCCACTCTGACAACCTGTTGTCTGGAAATCTTGGGGCCTGATTTCTTGTACATATCAGTTTCATTAGTTCATGAGCCTTTACAGGAACTATTACAAAGAGATGGTAGGGCTTGTTTAAATTTATGCAAATCTATTTGAAGAGATTCAAGTATGTATTAACTATTTATGTTGCTTCTGAATTATGGCGAGTTTTGTTCCCCTCTAGCCCCTCAATAGTCAGTTGCTCTGGTCTTACATTCCTGACATCTTAATTAGTGGTGCTGATGCCTGAGGAAATGAATGCATGTTTTGAGAGTGATGGTTACATTTCTTCTTCCTACGTATTTCCACTGGCTATAATGACAATAGTGTACTGCAGAATTTTACTAACACATTTCAAGGATAATTAAGGAGTGCAGCACTGTTTAGAGTATGCACATAGAATGTCTTAAAGGTATGCATTTCTCTCACTGTAAGGAAGGAGCATCAGATGACATTAGAGATCATAGGCATGTGGTGTAGAGTGTTGGGTTTTATCTAGTCTCATAGGAGCAGTCACATTCATACAAAACAATACTTGTCTGTGGCCACTAGTGTTAGTGGGAATGTAAAGTAAGGTGAGATTAAAGAGGTAGCCTCAAAGTCTTTCATTTAGTGCCTTTGCACTGAGATACACAACAAGAAGTTGTTGATTGCACCAGTACAGTGAGAGATGTATTGCATATATGATATGAGGAAAATATGAGTGGGGATGCTGCATGGAGCTTGTTATAGGATTCATGATGACTGTGTGCAAACAAAGCACGCATACAAGCCTAAAATTTACAGCTTGTTAGTAATTTATCTTGCTCAACATATTAGCTGTTGACCCAGGACACTATTCATATCAATATAGGTGCTTGAATATCTACATTATAAATATTTGTTCATGCTGAGAATTCTGTACTGACACACGGCAAGTGATCAGTCTCAAAACATAGAGACATTTCTCTCGCTTTTTCTGGAGCTGGCTTTTGTTTCTTTCTCATAGAAAACAAAACAAAAATAAAAGGTCTTATCTTTGATACCAAAACCTATTTTCTTCCTTTCCCCACCCAGAAACCCACCTGTACCTGAGACTAATGACTTTTGTTTTCCTGTTCTGTGGTTTGGTAGCCTGTAGAACTCGTGAGCCCACTCCTACAGTAACCAGGAGGTTGTCCTTTCCCAGCTGCAGCTTTGCACGCAGCTCATCCACGCTGGTCCTGCTGGCTGGTAACTGGGTCTGACCAGTGCCCTGAAGGGGACTCGTAAAGATGAGCCAGATACTGGTTCTTGCTTGCTGACCTGTTTCCTTCTACAGAATCCATAGAGTTTACAGGGTAGTAGCACTCAGAGCTTTTGAAGACACTCTCCAGGGTTATAGTTAGGCTGGTTTATATAACTAAAATGTTTGAGAACTAACATGCAGTGAAAAATGATTAGTTATTAAGATTAAATTTTACAATTTGCAAGTAATATAGAAATATAACCTTGTGTGTCTCTTTATGTGAAATCAGAATCTTGGCTATCTGTTTGTAGAGTGCTGATAAGTTTAGAGAAGACACGGAATTTCCAACAGAAATATACAGATCAGAAGACAAAATCTCTGACCCTGTGCAGGCAGCCCCACTTAATTAAAGAATTTGGGGGAGGGAGGAGTGTTGTTTGTTTTACCTTTTCAGGGTACATAAATGACTAATACTGTGTTGGTGTAATTAAATGAGCCATATTTTCTGAAAAAGAACAGAGTACCTTTTTTGAGTGTAGAAAGTCTGTTTGATTTAATTTGATTTTTGTTTTATTTTATTTTAAACACAGCTTTTCAACATTCTGTGTCTGCTATATCAGATAACGTTTAACCCAAATCAACAATAAAACATATACCAAGATTTGATGTCTTGTCAGGGTGCTCTGCTGTCTTCACAGAGCCAGGTGCCCTCTCAAGACAGCATCATGATGTAGAGCTGAGGGGTTTTTTTTCTGTCTGTTCTCACAGATTTAGGCAGTGTTTTGCTTTATTACATTCAATGGTAAATCTTTCTGTAATGTTGAGTGCAATAAGTCTCAGTTCTGCTACAAACAAGGCACAGGAAATGTTTTTAGGTTTCTTTTTTGTCTCTTGAGTTGAATGCTGACCTCTACAATCTCTCTTTCAGTTTCTTCTTCTAGGTGGACAGTGACTGTTTCTGGATGTTGCTGTGTCCTGCTTTGTTTTTCTGATTTTGTGGTGAGGAGGCTGTTCTACCAGGAGGTTTCTTTTAAAGGAACATTTGGCAGTGTTCCTCTTTTGATTTCTAGTTGCACCTCTCTGGATGGAGTATAAACAGTTTCAGATGTTCAGCTCTTAAATTAGAAGATGGCAAGGTCTGTAGCCTTTTACTGGGCCTCAAATGTCATGTCCTCTGTTTGAGACAGGATTTTATTTTATTTTTCCCCTACTTGTGTAGGTCTTTATTAGCTTCCTCAGTGAACATAGGAATTTACAGGTGTTACAAAGATGCAGTTATATTTATGATCAAGTGAGCAGATGAATTTTAACTGTTTCTAGTGATGCATGAACAGAAAAAAGTTTTCCCCACAGTTGGGTAGGTTTCAAAGAGTAGGGGGATAATAAGATTGTATTGGTTTTGTCAGCCAAATACATTTCAAAAACAAACAGCCCCAGTCAGTTTTCAGGGGAAAAGAGCTGCTCTGCATATCTGGGCTCTTTAATTAGACCTTTTTTCCTGGCCACACTTCCCTTTCTGACTTGCGCATAGATGTCACTTGTCACCACCACTACTCTGGTCAGTGTTAGTAATTGCTTCCTAAATTTGAAAAACACCAATTATGAGTTCTGAGCTAAGCGATGGAAGAATATCCTCCTCCCCTTCACTTGAAGGCCTTGGGCTATCAGTTTCCTTCCCAAGACTCCTATTTTCTGTGATTCTCTTGCCACAGCAGCATGACTGCCTCCCCCAGCCTTGCAGTGTCGCTCCCTGTATGGCTGCAGGGGGTTATTGTGGGCTGGCTGCCAGGCTCAGTGTTCGTCCTTGCTGAACTTCATAGGAATTCGGTCAGCCCTTCAGCCTGCCTTGGGATCTCTGAATGGCAGCCCTGCCCTCAGCACGTTGCCTGAACCCCCACCTCCACCGCACCATGCAACAGTTTGTTGTCATCATTCTCTGGAATCTTCACGTTTATAGGAGGATGCACACTCACAAGCTCAGGATGATTGCGTAAGGCTGTTTTTCCTTAGAAAATCCTTCTAAGCAATCCATACAGTTTTGCTTCCCACTTGGATTTTCTTTACATGCAAGTCCACGATGGCACAGACTTTCAGCCGTGTACATCTAATGCTAATATCTGACTTTGTTTTCCTGCTAGAAGAAAATATGCCTTAGAATACAGCTTCTCTCGATGTACTTCTGCAGCTCCCCAGTGTTTCTGAGTTTAGCTAAAGTAATTTCTTGAGTTCATTTGAAAGTCTGCTGAGAGCTTTAAGATAGCAGATTACTTTGTGTAAGTGGCTTGATGGACGACTCAACTTATAAATGATTGAGTGCCTGTCTTTCCAGAACGGATGAAGCTAGGTTATGTGTTCTATAATTTAGAAAATACTTAACACTTGATTGAACAGGCACATGCAAAAAGAAACATGATTCACTCAGTATTAGAGCAGATATGTTACTTTTTTTTTTTCCTTTGAAAACTGTTCCATGTTCATCATTTTATGTTCAGTAATATCAGGGATATAGGGTTATGCACCCAGGTCTAGAAGGCAGTGGGAACAGTAACAACCCTGTTTAGTTGTACTGTTGCATTGGAGTATTTTAAACTTAATGGATTATAAAAACAAATGTGTTGGAGTTTTTTTTATTTTTTCTTTCAGAGTAACTGCTTATTTTTGTGCTGCTGGGTTCAATTATGTTCTAGTTCAGCCCTACAGAAAATTTAAGGGTTCTTTTCCTGTGAAGACATGTATCTGCAGCAGGTACCTGTGCTGTAAACAAATGTATTGTTTATCAGACTGTCTTAAGATGCATGTTCTTCCATTTAACTAAATGTTTATTTACTGAAGTATAATTCATAGCCACTGTCTTCTTAAAAATGTAACTTTCCAGACAATAATTGTGCCCACTTGCAACAATATGGGAAGCTTCTCCTGCAGTTTTTAGTTAAACTGATGAAAAAACACTGTGTAGTGAACCCACATAACACTTGTGCCTAGCCGTAGTCCCTATGTCTTCATGTCATGAAGCCCTTGCTCTTGAAATGGAATTTCACTGAGAGTTGATATGTTTGTCAGTCAAAGAAAAACAGTTGCTTTTTTCAGGATCTGATATAGACAGTTATGTAGAAGTTATTTCTACATAATTAAGAATTTTTACAACAGGAAGGCATTGCAAAAGGACTGTAATTCCTCCCAGAACAGAAAATAGTGTCTTATATTGGCAAGCACAACATCCATAAAAACACGTTTTGACTAAACTGCAATAAACTGAAGAATTCATGTTCTAGAGGGCAAAAAAATGTCCACTGTGAAGGGAAAAAAAAAAAAAAAAAAAAAAAAAAAAAAACCTACCACAATTAGCAAAGTGGTTTTGGGGAATGGTGGGATATGGCAACTAATTAGTGAACAGGAAAGAGTTTTGTAATTATTCCTGTGAGGGAAAAACAAGGACCCCACTTTCAGGTTGTAAAATTTTGCCTGCAGTCAAGGTCTTCTGAAAGTCTTGTCCTACTCATCTGTAATGCTGTGAAATTGGCTAAGAATCATAGAATGTCTGGGCTGGAAGGGACCTCCAAAGGTCATCTAGTCCAACCCCCCTGCAATAAGCAGGGACATCTCCAAATAGATCAAGCTACTCAGAGCTTCAGTGAGCCTGATCTTGAATATCCCCAGGGATGGGTTCTCTACCACCTGTCTGGGCAACCTATTCCAGGGATCTATCACCCTCATACTGAAGAACTTTTTCCTAACGTCTAACCTAAATCTGCCCTTTTCTAGCTTAAACCATTACCCCTCATCCTGTCACTACAAACCGTTGTGAATAGTCCCTCCTCTGCTTTCTTGTAGGCCCCTTTCAGGTACTGGAAGGTTGTTATAAGGTTCCCCCCAGAGCCTCCTCCAGGCTGAACAACCCCAACTCTCTCAGCCTGTCCTCACAGGAGAGGTGCTCCAGCCCTCTGATCAGTTTTGTGGCCCTCCTCTGTACACGTTCCAACAGCTCCATGTCCTTGTGCTGGGGGCTCCAGAGCTGGACACAGGACTCCAGGTGAGGTCTCACCAGGTCAGAGTGGAGTGGCACAATCACCTCTCTCCATCTGGTGGCCATGCTTCTTTTGATGCAGCCCAGGATTTGATGGGCATTCTGAGCTGCTGCTGCACATTGGTGGCTCAAGTCCAGCTTCTGATTGACTAGTCCCCCCAAGTCTTTTTCCAGCAGACTGCTTTCCAATGTGTCCTCTCCCAGCCTGCATTGGTAACATTGGCTGCCCCTCCCCAGGTGCAGGACCCTGCACTTGGTCTGGTTGAACTTTATGAGGTTCACCTGAGCCCACCTCTCCAGCCTGTCTAAGTCCCCCTGGATGGCCTCCCGTCCCTCTGGCATGTCAGCTGCACCTCCCAGCTCAGTATCATCAGTAAACTTTCTGAGGGTGCCCTCGATGCCACTGTCTATGTCATTGATGAAGATGTTAAACAACACCAGTCCCAGTACGGACCCTTGAGGGACACCACTTGTCACTTTTGCACAGCTAGATGTCAAGCCATTGAGCACGACTCTCTGGGTGTGGCCATCCAGCCAGTTTCTTATCCACTGAACAGTCCACCCATCGAACCCATATCTCTCCAATTCAGAAAGGAGGATGCTATGGGGGACAGTGTCAAAGGCTTTAGCAAAGTCAAGATAGATGACATCCGCAGCTCTTGTCTTGTCCACCAGTGCAGCTGCTTCATTATGGAAAGCCACCAGATTGGTCAGGCAGGACTCGCCCCTAGTAAAGCTGTGCTGACTGTCCTGAATTACCTTCCTGTCTTCCATGTGCCTTAGCATTTCTTCTAGGAGGATCTGGGATCTGCTCCATGATCTTCCCAGGCACAGAAGTGAGGCTGACAGGGTGGTGGTTCCCAGGGTCTTCCGTTCTACCCTTTTTAAAAATAAGGGTGATGTTTCCTTTCTTCCAGTCACCAGGGACCTCACATGACTGCCAGGACTTTTCAAATATTATCAACAGTAATAATCACAGCTAAGTGATTGATAGTTTTACCTGTTGTATGTAACAAGTATTGGAAGCTGGCACACAAGAAGATTCAGAACATTTGATTTTTTTTCCCTTAAGCTGCAAGAGAAGTGAAGAAAAGCTGAACAAGTACCTAGATTCTACCGTCTTAACTAAAAGCACAGGGAAGATGATGGAAATTTTAAATAACTTTGTTTCAGTGGGTGCATAGGGACACTATGCCAGCTTATCCAAAAGTCATTAAACAACTGGTATCATTCTTTGAAAGGAAATCTTGTCTTCCATCATGCAGTTGTGATAAAGTTTCAGTACAACACAGCTCCCTGTTCCTTGCTGTGAAAAGACAGCTAGCATGGAGAACTTCATTTTCCAGGCACTCAGAAGAGACTGTTAGCATCAGTTTTACATCAGGCAAGACTGCACAGTGACAAACGAAGCATTACACTGGTACATCTCTGTCAGGTAACTCTCAGCTAAAGTGCTCTCAGAAAAGCTGCAGAGCTGGATGAATTGTGTACATGGTCCTAGTAGTTGTTCTTCTCTGGAAAAGGGATGTTTCTGTGAGGTATTTGTGTGGTGGTCTGAGCACCCACTGAGTACCTCATTCTGTGTATACCATGAATGTCATGTCTTCATCTCATTCACAATGGAGGTCTGTTGGAAGTCTGATGCAGGAGGAGAAAGAGAGAAGGAAGAGGAGGGAGGACAGGAGAAACATGCCTTGTATTTCCACAGGGACAAACTAATACCTGTTTCAAAGTCTAGGTAAGGAGGTTGTTTGTACACAGTTCTGTGCTCGAGGATGTGTTGTGCTGAAATTGTTTAGATATAAGGAATCTGCTTCACTTACTTCTACATACGAGTTCTGCTTGAACTACATGAGAAAGGTTTATTACTGCATTTACTTATCAGAAAACTTGAGTTAGGCAACTTTACTCATGTTCTCTGACAAGAGGCTGTATAGGGCCATAAGGGTGCTACTAATCCCTGGCAGGTGGCATGTGCCTTATACTGTGGTTCATACAGTGCTATGAGGGCATTTTAAGGATTTGAAAGGGAGCTCTAAGGAGTGGTTGAAAGGTGTGTAGACAAGAAGCTTTGGCTACATGTACCTCCTGCCCTAAACAGGCAACTGCATTTCCATCAGTTCGGTCTTTTCCAAAGTAATTTCAATTACTATTTACAAATGGCTTAATGGGGTAAGAACAGATAGTTGTGCAGGAAGAGAGAAGTGTGAAAGACAAGCAGACCCTAAGAGTGCAAGTCAGGCTCTGCTGCAGCTCAGCACTTGGCAGAAAAGTGCTTCTGGAAACTGGCATCTCAGCAAGCAGAGGTGAAGGTGGAAGTCCTCAGAAATCCTGCAAAAATGTTGTTGACCTGGAAAGATCAGTTGTGAACTGGTTGCATGGCTGAAGCTGTAGATTACAGAGGGAATTTAAAAAAAAAAAAAAAGGTAGGAAGCACAAAAGAAAAATTATAATAGCCATTCCTATGGAAATTTGATGCTTCACAAACAGGTTCTGTTTCTTGTTTTAATTGGAAAGAGGTGAAAACCCTCTTCCGAATACAAGACAATAGTACAAAGGGGTTTTTTGTAAGTTTGGGACCCATTTAAGGCACATCTGCACAGTAATCATAGGATAACTAATCTTGGTGTTCAGTCAGTAGAGCCAGTCATCTGGATTAAGTGTGCTGTGCAGACCTACCCCCTTGGTGACTAAGTTGTAGGACTCAGTCAGGAAGCTGGATCACTTGACTTGTTGTGTGATCTCAAGCAAGTTGTTTGTTGTCATCGTGTTTACTGTACCAGATGTTCTACAAACTGGTTAGGTTCATTTTGGGAACTAATGTTGTGTTACAATACAAAGATGCGTTCCCAGGCAGAAAAGCAATTTCGCTTTAATCTTCTGTTTCCTCATACGTAAAATGTGACTTTTTGCTCCCTCCCTTCCCCCCTAAGAAATGTTGTGTTTACTTACATTTCCTTACTACAATGAAAATGCATACAAGTGATTTTGAATTCTGAGAATTCTGGGGTTCAGGTTTATCATGTTCTGCAGTCCCTGGTTGCTCCAGATTGCTGGACTAATACGTGTTGTACAGTGGTGTGGTTTAAGTATACCCTGCATTATAGAATTGCCATGGATCAAGTATTTTTCACACCAGCATCTACTATATATAATTTAGTATGTGTACATACATTCCTACAACTATACACATTGTAATAACTATATTTGTATGTAGATAAACATGTTCTGCCCTTAATAGTCATGGCAGCTTACAGGCAACAAAGAGAAGAAAATTGCTGCCTTTATGTGAATTATCGTCAGGTATTAAGGTGCCTCCATTTGTGGAGACTTTATTCTTGTGTCATCCCATAAGGAGACAAAATGTGACAATGTTGCACTTAAATTGATGTTTATTTATTCAAAGTGGCATTGTATTTCTCAAGTGGAATGCATTTCCTATGGTTCACTGCTAAAAGTTTGTGGTAACTTGGGCCAGGATATGTTAGATGCTATATGCTGGGATTTAATGATATCTAAAATATCAAGAGAATAAGATCTAATGACTTCCAAATTCTAATTCTTAGATTAAATGCAATTTTTGAACTTCATGTTAGTAGTCCAGTTAAAAAAAAAAAAAAAAAAAAAAGCTGTTGCTGCTGCACTGGACTTAAAGGAAGCCCAGATTTTAATTTCGTCCTTTTTATTTCTTACCTTGGTAAGAAACATACGGCTGTCATTGTCACAAAGACAGTATCAGTCAATAACAGAAAAGAGAGCAGACATTTTCATGGTCTAGGGACAGAATTGAGAACCTCTGGCTTTGCCAGAATTTTCAAGGCACAGGAGAGTGGCTTGTGGCTTGGCAGCCGCCTACACCAATGATTTTATACTGAGCTGAAACCTATTCTTGCTTTTCCAGAATCTGTAGGGACAGACTACAGTCCAGGTTCAGAAGCTCTCAGTGCAGCTCTGTTGGCTTCTGTGTGTTTGAGACTTGCACAGGGGTTCGTTCAAGCATGCCAAGATGTTGAAATGCTAAATCGTCTCTTCTCCCCCAACTGCCTCCCCAAGGTAGCAGCAGGGAAGTAGCAGGTTGGTGCCCTGTAAATTGCCACAGTCTGTGCTTAGCTGATAGTATTTTCAGAAATCCAGTGGAGAAGAAAAGAGCTGGCAGAGGGCAAGGATCCAGGCTTCTGCATCCAAGAAGAACACAGTGCGGATGCTACACAGTCATGGTGCCACTGACTCAGAGCCTTTCATTGCTGCCAGTAGTTCAAAGCCCTGACCCTGCAAGCCAAAATCCAGATCAGTCCCTTTTTAAGCACATAGGGTTGGAAGAGAAGAGGAAATATTCTGACTTTTCATATTTGAACTGTGGCCTGACTGATTATACCTCATTGTTGGCATAGATCAGCTATATTCACTCATGTCTGGCAAACTTGTGTGCTGAGAGAGTTGAGAAACAGTGATAAAATGGTATTATCTAAGACACTAGGACTGTGTTAAGCAGATGTGAAATAGGAAAGGGAAGACAAATGTCCTTCCAGGTTCCTTCCCTTACAGTCTAGATCTAACCATCCCCAACATGGAGAGCAACATTTTAAGTACCAATAACTGACTCCTCCCACAACCTCATGGCTGTCCAGAGCTGAACATGATGTGCCTTGTGCTGTAGCCATCCTTGTTATGAGCCTTCTGGATTCTATTTATTGCCTCCTAAGAGTGTGAAAACCAATATTTGCTGTGATCTGCATTTCTGCATGGTATGTAGTTCTATGTCCTTAACAGAGTCTCATTTCTGCACATCATTTTTTGTCCTTTCAATCCACATTTCAAGATCATTCAGTTATCTTCATGTTGGCTAAAATTACTATACCTTTAAAGGGAAGATCTATGTTACTTTCAGTCCATCATAAATTGTATTCAAAAGTGAATGTCAGTTTTCCAGGCTGTAGCTTTTTTTCTTTTTTCTTTTGATTCAATTTGGTTATTATGATAAGAAAATAGGTTGCAAAGAGAGGACAGGTTGTTACTCCAGTCACTTGATGACAGTAATATATGCCTATGATAGACATAGGGGAATGAGGACCAGCTGTATCTGCTTGTCTTGCAACTGTTCTTCCAAGGCCCAGATGAACCAGAAAAGATGCCAACAGCTCAGTGAGTTCTATTTCATTCAGAAATAATTTTCATTAATAACTTCTTTCCTACTGAAAAGGCCAGAAAACAGCAAAGAACTTCTCTAAATTAAGTTAATCTCAGCAAACTTCAGGAAGAATTAGTTTTTATCTCTGTCACTAGCACTAGCGTAAAATAAAAAGCTGTTACATAGAAAAGTTTTAATTAATAGCACAGTTCTCTTCCCTAAAAATCAACTAGTAGATAAATCTACTCAGTTTCAAAGGAAAATTAGTTTAAATATTTATTTCTTTTTATTTAGTTCCCTGAGAGCAGGAGGGGTGGCATCTGTAGTGTCCTAATAAATCATTAAGACTAATTCAATCAGGGCTGGTTTCACATAAAAAGGTTCCCTTAATTTCTTTATTTCCTTATTAATCAAGATACTTGTAATCTGTTTGAAATGTTTCTGTCCAATCAATAAAGTAGGAAGTAGAGCAAGTTTCAGAAGTAGAGCTCTGTGTTACTATAAGTTACAAACTTAAACTTTGCCTCTTTAGGCTTAATTACAAATGCAACATAAAACTAGAACAATTATCAGATGATTGATCTGTTTAGTCCAGTCACACTTGTTTGCAATGGCCACAAGGAAGATGAACAATATCCTGCCATGACCAGTGAGGAAATAATGTCTCCCAGCAAGTACAGGTCTGAGATACGAAGCCTGATGATTTTTAGCCATTTCATAACATCCACGATGATTGTGTGTGGTTCTAGGTTTTGTTTTTTTCTTTTTAAAAAAAAATCTTGATGTTTCCTTAGAAATTTCCAGTGCTTTTGATTACTACTATGATCTTGGCATTTGTGATACATGTGGTAGGGGGTTTCCCTAATTACATGTTGCCTTCAAAAAAAAAAAAATTATTTAACTATTTTAGTTCTTTACTTTGATCTCCATATTAAATCTTTTTTTGTTTATATTTTTGGGGTTTTATCCCCATTGCCCTCTGAGGCAAGGCAAATAGATGCATTGCTTGGCCAAGGTTTGTTTATGGTACTAGTCTATCACTGAATTCAGCCTTACTGTAATTTCCTTACTCACAGAGGCACATACAGGCCAGTTCTTGAGAGAGCAGTCCTTGCAGATCCTATACAGGGTCCTCAGCTCTTCCCTTTCAGAAGCAAAGCTCAGGACCCTCTGGGCTGTCTCCAGAAATGGCTTTCTCCAGAACTTGCAACCAATTAAGTCACTTAGGAAAAACAAGTGTTCCACATCAATCTCCATTCCTGAGATTTGCCCCCAGGCAAACCCCATCAAAATTCCTTTTAGGCTACCTGGGCTTCAGAGGTGAACCGGGGTTACCAAGCCTCCTTTTGTGCAGCTGTCCTGCAATATAAGTGACTGTGGAGAAAGTTAAGTGTCAAAGTGTACAAAACCTGCTTGCACAGAGGCTGAGAGGACATACATTAAGCTTGCCATAGAGCATCTTTCACCTTAATGTGAACAGATGACTTCTTACCTGACAATTTCACAGCACTTGCACGTGAAGCTGCAATATTAACTGGGATTTAGAAATGCTGTGCAAGTCATTCTGACTTCTGGCCCCCTGATATTTGTGCAGTGGTGGCAGAAGCCAGTATCTGTCACCCAAGCCCTGTGCTTAGCCTCTGATGTGTTATGTGCTCTTAGGGTAGTCTTCTGTAAACCTACAGTGCTTCCAGCTAATGCAGTTGTATTCTAGAGAGCTTTAATTATGCCCTTGCCTTTCCTTTCCTCTCCCCTTGTGCCTTCTTTTAGTGAGATAAGACCTTCTGATCGGGACAGCAGGAAAGGCTGACCACCAAGACTGATCACAGAAGGCTGTGGGAGAAAGGCTCCGGCTTTCTTCCAAGGGCAGCAAGAGATTGAGATGAGAAGGGTCTGGCTGCCTTGTGGTTGCTTCTGTTGCTGATCAGTTAAAGCAGTTCTGAGAAGGCAAAGATAGGTTGCCTGAATGTCAGTGTTTTCATAGCATTTGTGCATGGCACTTGTCACTTTTTTTGCATAGCATTTTTTTAAAAAGGGGTGCATTCTGCTGCTTGCTGCACAGCTATCCAGCTGGAGTAACTCCATCACTAGTCCAGGGAATGAAATAGTTCTGTTTGAATAAGTGATTTTATTGGTGAATAAAAGCAGAAATGTTTCCAGTGTGATGTATTCTCAGCAGTAGTGACTGGTTTAGACTGTGTACTGCACTCGTGGCATTGTACAACCCTTTTTGCCCAAGTTCACTAACTTGAGGCTGAATCCAATGTCTGTGAAGAAGGTGGTGTTCCCTAAGCAAAGCATCCAAAAAAAAACCCTGTGCTTTGAAACAGCTTTACTTTTACCAAGACCAACCTGTGACCTTAGTGTTTTGCCATGCTCAGTGAGGCATGTCTGAGGTGTCATTTGTCTTTTAATAATTGTCCCAAACTCCCACTAGGTTCTTCTGAAAGACAGTACAGAAAGCTGCACTTGCTTATCTAGTGCTGAACGTCTTTTGAATTTCACCTTATCTAGGTGACAGCTGTAGACACTAAGAAAGGTTTGATCATGATATATGTTCTGCCTTTAAGGTGCAATTTGTATTCAGGGTATTTTTGCAACAGAGAACCTGAGATTAACAAGCTAGGATCATCTCATATATCACGTTTTTACTTTACTTTGAGCTTGGAGTTTCACTTCTCTTCCTGCCAAACTTTTTATTGTCCTTTCCTGCTTCATCCTGACCGTGTACAATTATTGCCTTCCCAAATGTTAAGCTCTATTAAGTAACTACCGTTTCAGAGCCAACCTGAGTCCTAACAGATGGCAAACCCACTGTGAAGCAGAATGTCCTTCCGCATGAAACTGGACAACATTCATATTCCAGATTGCAGGTTTTTTCACATTATTATCCATGTGTTTGAGATGAGTATATGAATTTATGGAGTAGTATACAGTACTATTTGTCATGTAAAATTAATGGGATTTTATGTACATAACGCTGTCTGCCACTAATGGGTTAATTAAACCCCTTCAGTGCAGTATAGCCTCTGTGAAGAACAGCTTGCCCAAACCCTACTTCTGAAACCGTGAGCTATCTCTCCATGTGACATATTAGTCATCAAAATATCTTTTAATCATGTTTTTAATCAGCATGCTTTGGCTTTTCTTCTTTAAAATGTGAGATCTGAAATGTTACCTATGACCAGATCATTCCTTCTGCAAAAAGAGGCCTGGGGGAACTTGGAGGATGAAATCTGTGCCAGCAGACTGCACCACAGTCCCTTGCTGGGGTGGGAACTGATGTACCAGAGTAACCTCCCCTAGGAGGGGTGGCAAAACCTGGGACTTCACAAGACCTAGTAGAGGACTCTCTGCTTCTGTGTAGGAGTTTTTTTTTCCATTTCAGTGCCCTGAGCTGCAGCTGCCTTGGGATATTTAGCCATCAGGGTGGGGATGTTCAGGACCTGTCACTGTCACGTCTGAATGGGTTGCATTTGTTCTTGCAATTAGCCCAGGATATGTGCTGGCAGTCTGGTTGGTAACACACTAAACCTTACCCATGCTGCCAGCTTCTGCCCCCAAGCTAAGGTGCTGAGTATGGCTGGGCTCATGTGTCACCTCCTTTTGAGTCGTGAAGACAGCCTTCATGTACCTTTACTTCTCTGACAGTGCAGTCACACGCAGCTAGTAAGAGGCCAGCTCTGCAAAGATGGTAGGCACCTTCCACATGCTTTGGTGGTTTTGGTAGGAGTGCAGGCACAAAAATATGTGGCTGGTGCTTAAATTCCTTTGTGGCCTTCCTGTGAAGCCTCTAATTAAGGGCATGTTGGAGCAGGGAGTTAAGTGCGCCTTCCAAGGCCAAATGGATTGGCTAATTTACTGGATTGAGTTTCTTCTTCTGACCTCTACTTGACCTCTTTTGGGGATGAAAAAATAAGTCAATCCCTGGCCAACCGCAGCTGCACTTCCTCCCCAGAGCAAGCCCCCAGCATAGCCCCTTGCCTTGTGGATGGAAGCTTGTCATTGCACCTGCCTACAGATGGTGCCTAGTGAGGGTGGGATGTGTGGGGCACACAGATACCCAGGTTCTGATTTCCACCCTTGGTGGGTGTTTCGTTGCTGTGTCATGGCAAGAGTAACAGGAATTTTAAAGCAGCCAGCCAGTGCCCTGGCAGGTATTCAAGCTCTGCTTAGTGTAGCTCTGTTGGCCAGAACTGCACAGCTCCCTCTTCCACCTTCATCCTGGCTGAACTGATGTAGAAAGATGCTTCTCAGTTAAAGACCTTTTCAGCTTCCTCACTAGTGCTTTGAAATATTTTCTTATCTCTTCTATCTGTTAACATTGGCAAGTGCCTCTGTTGGCAGGCTCTTGTGTTGCCAGCTTTCATGCTTTTGTCAAAAGCCATTGGGTTGCTCTGCTAATCTTCAACTCTTGCAGCCAAACGATAAATGACAACCACTAGCTTTGTTTTTTTGTGGCTGAGGAAGAAATACCATCCTATCGGAATTCAAAAATCTAGAAACTAGAAAAAAAAAAAAGGAAAAAAACAACGCTGAATCTTCCCTGTTGTTTATAATAATAAAAAGCTGGTGTTATACTCCAGTCGTTTGTGGGACACGTCACAGTGAAGAACACTTATCAAAGGTCACAGAATATAAAGTTTACCATGAAATTTTGCTAGGAGGAAATTCTCCAGGCCATGACACACGATCCCAAAATCTTCATTCTGTATTGGTTTGGCCATTTGGGCAGCAAAACCACTCATCTCTCATGCAGTAGGTTTGTTACTGTGATGGCTGGTATCTATAAGGTCCTTTGCTGTTAGTAAGGACATTCAAGTGTTTTCTGAGGCAGAACAGATCCCTTTTCAAGCGCCTCTTGGTGTCCAAAGCTTGGCCTATTGGTCAGACCTGCAACCTCTTCTGTGAACTCTTTCTGAAGGGGACGTGGCAACCAGCTACCCCCTCTGAACTGGGGGGACCACATGGTTGGCAAGCAGAGTGTTCTGCCAATGACCAGGCCCCACAAAAATGATAGCACTAGCAGAAGGAGAATCCAATATGCAGACTGTATTGTATACAAGAAGGACATTCCATGAATGATCACTGGGGGTACAAACAGATCAATCAGCTGGTACATAATTGACGCCACCCCCAATGATCTCACAAAGGACGTAACTCAGCCCACAACAGGTGGCACAAACAGAGACCTGAGGTTGCCCACAGTTGTCGTAGGAAACAGCCAGACCAGCAAGCTGAGCACAGAAGAGAAAGGTGCCCACATAGTGACTCTCACCCGATCAGCCCGCGTTCGCAAAGGTCTTAAGCAGACTGGGGCCCAGCTCCAGGTAGAGTCAGGAGGTCTGCCCTGAACCAGGAAGCTCTGTGGAGTGCACTCCACAGACAGACACTCCTGACTCCCTGCAAGTGGTCCCAGCTTTTATCCCCAAGCAGACACCTGACCTTTGTCAACTCAATGAGGGACCCCTGGGGCTCATTTCCCTTCTGGCTCTCCCTGCAGGGCCGGCCGCACCCTGGGGGGAAGCTATAAGGCAAGCTCACCACCTCTTTATGAAGGGCTGTGGGAATCACCCATATGTCAACCTTCATTCAGGGGCTCGGGGTTCAGACCCCAGCATTTCACAGGGGTAAGCCACAATTTCCTTTGTTCCAAGGGGGAAAGAGAGAATAGTTTGCTGTCCTCATTACACCAGCTACGGGGAGCTGTGCTGCTGGAGCTCAGGAAAATAATTTCCAGTGGTTAAAGATTAGTGGTGGTATACTACAGTTCACAGTCCAGCTCTGCCCCTTGCCCTTTGCTCTGTCTCTGTTGAGGGCCGGCTGCCCTGGGGAGGGAGCTGCTTCTGCTCCCCCAAACAGCCCCTCAGTTTGTGTCCTGGGGAGAGCTGTGTTTTGCCCAGTCAAATCCCGCAGCTTTATCCTTTTCCAGTGAGGCTGCTGAAGGCAGAGAGGTTAAACGACTGAGGCCAACAATGAGTCGATATCCGCAGCCAAACTGGAGCCTGGGCGTCCTTGGCTTCTGCTGCCGTGTTTCCTCTGCTGTTGGAGGAGAGGAGAAGCTGAGAGGCGGGTGCCTGCAAGAGAGGCGGTCTGCAGCAGACCGAATAAATACTCGCTTGTGTGCAAGGGAACATAACCTCGTCTGTCTGTGCCTGGTGCTCTGAGAAGGAGTCCAGTGTGGGCTCCTGCCACTGATTGCAGGGCCAGATCTGCTCTTGCTCTGCAGCTGCTTTGTGCTGCATGGAGGAACGTGGCCCCAGAGGCTGGCACGGCTGGGCAGGAGAGGACCACCTTGGGCATGCCAGCCTTCCCCAGGACTGCTGGAGGATTTCTGTGCAACCACAGAAGGCTAGCGCAGGAACACACCATGTTGCTCCTCCAAACTGTAGTTTGGGAGATCTGAGGACGTGGGAACTCCTAAGAAACCAAAATCCACTTTGCTTCCGAGTTTTGAGCACTCTCCTCAGCCACCCCTTGTAACAGCACAAAGAGACAAAAAAAGTGTTACAGTGTTAACTCGATAGATGGAAATAGCTGTTCTGAAAGCATTGGATACTTTTGATCAGTATTATTAATGTTATGAATCTAGATGGTTTAATTCCAGATTTCAGTCCAGACTGGAGCTTGTGCAACTGAAATCCATCCTCTCAGTGGGGGAGTTGCTTAGGGAAAAAGTAGACCTTAAAATGTGGTGAATGGCAATAATGGAAATAATTTTCTTACCGTGTCACTTGATGTACAGATAAAATTTTAAAATTGATTGCTTTATTTTTTAATGTATGGCTTATTTAAATCAAGTGAACTTGTCATATGATGCTTGATTTAAATAAAGCTAGGTTGCTTGTATTCTTGGTCGTGACAGTATGAGGTGAATAAAAGGTTACTTCTTTGTCCTCCTGCCTTTTTCTTCCAAAATACTTTTGACTGCTTCCTGGCTTTGTTTAGCAGAAATATCCAGCTCTGTTGTTGAGCTGACAGTCATGGAGAGTGTCGTGCTGTATTTATGCTTTACGCAATATTTGTGTCAAAAAGCCTCTGTCTAAACAGACTCAATGTCAGTAAAAGATGACCCTGAAACAAATGGTCTGAAGTCCCAGAAAGTTGATCTTTCCCAAAAGTGACTAATGTGAGGCAAATGGAAAATATTGGTCTGAAACAAGCCAGATCCAGCTGCATGCATCTGATTAAAAACATCAATTGTTGGATATCTGAACCAAATAAAAAATGAACCATTTTGATTAAGCAAAACCAGGAAACTGTTACTTTTTTTGGGATGTGTTTAAATGTGTCAGTATCTGTTTTCTGATACACTGATACTTTCAGTATCTCTTTAAAAGGACTCAGGTGTTTAGATAATGTGTAACTTTATCTAAAATAACTTTTGTTGCCTTGTACCCAAGATGGAAATTCCTGTCCCCTCCCTGACCATCCATCTCAAGATCAAATGCAGCTGGTGTTCCTGCAACTCAGCTCCTTGTTTCCAGCTGGACTTCTGTGCAACTGAATATTTTCAGATCTTGTCTAGGTCTGTCTATAGTGTTTTCACTTTAATCTGTGCTCTACAGATGCTACTACTTTTTAACTGCTTAACAGTATAAAATCTGAAGAAGTCTGAGAATGCAACTAGAAGAGAAAAAAATCAGGACAAGAAAAATTGTCATTTCAAACACAAAAGGTGATCACCAGTATGCTTTAATTCTAAGCAATTCGTGTCAGCATCAACATAGCCATACAATTCTGGGAAGAGATGAAATCCTTCTTTTAGTATCTAGGGTACCACTGTTAGAACATAGAATACCATTATTCTGTTTTCGTATGTATTTTTGTGCCTTCTGTTAAGCAAAACCCATGCTCAGTTCTTCAGTTGAAATCTAATTCTTAAGATGTATGTTTCAATTACTTAACATATCAATAATCATATTCATCAACTTCTAAAAATTAATTTAGTACTAACAACCAGATTATAGCAGATATAGTGAGTGGTAACAGTTGTGCTAAGAATTATTTCAGAAAAGATATGGTACTTCTTTCACAAATAACACAAATTGCAATCTTAATAGTGCATTTTCAGGATGCCAGGCTGCTTAAACTACTCACTCTTATCTGCTGAGAGCTGGGCAAGTGGCCTGACGGGATTCTGTGTAGCATGCCAGGGGCTGATACCACTTCTAGTTATGATGCATTGTGGCCAGATAAAAGTTTGCATTTAGAAATGAGTTTTCAGGAAATTTAGTCTCCAGTGAGCAGCTTGGGATACAGAGCAGAAGAATACAGCAAATCAAAGCTGTGTGAGATGTTGTATGTTAATGCCCATGTGTGGTTTTTAATAATTTATGTTAGATAGAAACATCAGGGAGACAGCTAAGAGGATTGCTCTTGGATCCCGCATGAAGCGGTTTCGCAACTCTCCGAAAGAAATGAGAGGAGCTACTTCAGTGCAGCAGCAGCCTTTATTTCTGCAATTTATTTTGGGGAAAAGGTGAGCTGGTCCATTATGCACTGTGCAAAGGAATGTCCTCAGCTGTTCCAGAGGATGGCAAAATAAAAGTTGCCTCAAACTGTATCCATCTGTCTCCACAGTACGTTCTGTCATCTCTGTAACAATGTGGTGATAACAGTAAATTCCTGATCCCTCTGGCATATCACCCTAAGGTAGACAAGGAGATTAAGTTGGGGATGATATTGTTCAGAAAATAACCCCATCTCTCAATTCTTTTTCCCCAAGTAAGAAAGACGGTTCTGATGAGTGCAGAAGGTAGGAAAAGGAAATGCCTTCTTTGTAGAATAGAGGCCTCTTAATTGCAGGATACCATCCATCTTCTCAGGATGTGTCTGACACTGAATTTCCTTCACTGGCTTGTGAAAAAGAAATATTTTATCCAGCTTCCTGAATTTTACTCCTGTTTGAATCTAATTATGCAATTTGCTAGTCAGGGTGATTCTGAGATACTTCAATATGCGAAGGTAATTGTGCAGCTCTTTGAAGGTCTTTTTGAAAATTAGCTTGTAATTATGCATAAAACCAGTCTGAAACAGATGCATACCGATACAGCAGTGAAGGGTGATTAAAATTATGTAGGTCATTAGGGTGAAATTCAAGATTTGGTTGTGTTGATTTATGTTCTCATTGCCTGTACTGGATGCAACCTTGATAGTTGCTATATGGTTTTAGGGAATAAAGATGTTGACTCTTGCCCAGGAAGCTGTGTTAAATCTATTCCTCCTGCTGTAAATCTAATTATAATCTAAATTATATAAATTCCTGTTGTGTATAATAATCGCTGCTTCCTCCAAAGTATTTGTGAAAGGCATCATAGCAGCTATCAAGGGCTAGTTTTTTGAAGATTTCTATGCACTGAGTGCAAAATTCTTCTGAAAACTCTTTCATTTAATGCCTCCATATAAGCTGATCTTATTTGAAAACGCAACTCTGGGTGTATTTGAAGAGTGTCTATTATGTTGGAAAAAGTAGTCAGATAGTCCACATAGACAATTTATGTGGGGTCACTTCTGGGTTACTCATGTTTATTGGGTCATTTTCTTCAGCAGGTCTCTCTGTAGCGAGGAGACTACAAGGATCTTGGACCAAAAATAGGAGAGAGCTGACATTGTTTTGCAGATGAAGACCTGCACTAGAAACCATAGAAACACCAACCTGCTCATTTGCATTGCTCAGTATTGGTTGCCTCTCAGAGGCATGAGCTTGTCACTGTTTTTCAGGTTCCTCCTGACCTTCTTATCACACTGTCCTTATCTGTAGCTATTGCCTCTGAATAGAGCAAATAGGTCCTATTGGCTGGCAGTGGTGGAGTAATGATTTGGCCCAAGAGTGTGATTCACTCCATGAAGAAATGGGGCCAGCAAGTCATTAAAACACATGCACATGTGCACATGCACACACGAGATGCACTCATATCTAGGAGGATATGTAAATAATGAGTGGTAGAGAGTCAATTAAATTCCTGCGGACCCATCAGAGTTAAAGAGCCAAGAAAAGGAAGTTGCCTACAATCTAGAGCAAAGCAGGTGATGAAATGGCAACAAACTCATTACTTTGGAATCCCTGAGTGCGTAATTCAGCCTTTTCAGGTTGCAGTGATGAATCACAGTGTTTCGCTGGGTGTGAGCCTCCAGGTGACGCAAGTGACCTCAACAACAAGCTCACAGGCACAGATCAGGGGCCTTTCTAAAGCAGGAAGGCAGCAGGTCAGCAACACAGAGCAGACAGCTAGGGTTTAACGGTAACATTAGGATTAAATAATGATTTCTCCAGACTGAAGAGCTCAGCTCTATTGCAGGTCTGAGACCAGACAGATGCTGCTAGCGTCTAGCTCAACAAATGATAATTATATATGCTGCCTTCAGTAGCAGAGTCCACGGACAGCAACAACCTAACTCTGCAGCCTTGTGCAAAACTGGTGGGTTTAAAGGGCAATCAATTCACATTTTATAAAGACAGCTCTGCCTGTTGGCAGGCAGTGACTGGCTGCTCATTGTGCTGAGTTGTGTTCCCATCAATGAAAAGGGGTTAATCTGTCTGCCCAACAATAGTGCTGACTTGTGGCTCACATAAGGCTTGAGCCAAAGCTGGTTCACGGTCAGTAAACAGCTGCACATCAGGAACATGGTAATTATTTTTAATAATGAAATCAAAGAATTAGGTAGTACATTATCTTCCACCTTGTGAAATCCTTCTAACATTTTCCTCTTATTCCTAAAAAATCCATACCATTTACATGCATTAGCCTGTTTCTGTTTGTAAATTACACAGTGCAGTATAGCCTTCTTATGTGAGTCAAGCTTGCTGAGACTAAAACTATGTGAAGATTCCCAATGTCACAATAAATCTGTGCAAGGTCTCTTTGGCTACAGAAAGGACCACAAGATGTCTAGTTTTAAGAATCGACATGAAGAGTGTAGACTTGAACAGAATGTAGTTTAAAAGTATTTGAGAGGTGTCAGTGTTAGTAGACTGCTGAATGGAGTTAATTCAAAAACTCCTTTGCTCATCAGGCTTCAAAGTCTCCATAAATAAAAATTTAATATTTTGTCTCTCTATATGCTGTTCTGAAAAGCTGAAAAATTAGACAAGAGAGAGGGGAAAAAAAATTTCCTACAATTTCCTGAAGTTTGTGAGAATGTAAGAAGTTCTTATTTTGTCTTGAACTGCTATTTAAGTGCAAAAATAAATTTCCTGTAGTCAAAACCACTCTGCTTTTGTAAGTCCAAAATGCACATGTTCCATCAGCTCAGGGAAAGCCAAAAGAGTTTGGAACTTGGCAAAAGTTTTGCTAATGAACAATTAGATTTATCACTCAAATAATATTGCGCTTTTTTTCCAGTCTTGCACAGGACAAAAAACACATCTGAGTTTTAAAAGCCTCCCCAAGAAATTATTACCTTGAACTTGGAAACATCACTCTGCACTTAAGAAGAGGGAAAACAGAAACTAGCATGTGGTGCTGACTGTGCCCTCCTGTAATTCTCTTGGAGTTGACCCTGGATCCAGAGCTGCTCTCTCCCACACTGGCACCTGCTCTAGCATTTTCAGTGGCAAGAGAGGAGCAGATCCAGTCCAGGAGCACAGTCATTTGTGGGGAGAAGTTATCCACAACAAGTCAAAAGAAATGGCTGGACGGTTGGACCAGTCCAACCATTTGGACTATGGTTCCAACCATACACAGCACTTTGTGAGGTAGCTACAACTACTTAGATAAACTACTCTCAATTTGTTAGCACTTTGAATTTAAATATGGTCACTTTTACAGTATTTTTCTTGCACTTAAAAGTTTTATGGTCCCTGGGAATATGAAGTCCTACAGCAACTTTTTGTTTGGGAAGTATATCAATCCATTATTATCATAAAGTGTTACATTGTTTATACTATGCATTAGGCTACGTTTACTTCATAGACCTGGCTAGTGATCTTTCCTAGGTCAGAACCGAGAACTTTCATTCAGAGATAGATTCCATCCACCTACATTTTAACTCATTAAATCCAGGCAGACATCTGTTTTCTCTTCCTCTGGTCCATTGACTTCTGCAGCCAAAAGTCCTGCTGTAGCTGTTGGATAGCACAGAATGTTCTGTGGGCCCAGCTTCTCCACCCAATAAGCCCACTAATGTCACAAAGAGGACATTGTGTACTGAATTTTGATTCCATACACAAAGTCTACAATTCTGGGTGATGCTTGTCCATGAGTCCCTTTTTCCTGCTCTTTTATTCATGTGTTATCTCTTGCAATTAGATTTTACAGCAGTAGATGACTTGATATTTTAATAATGTTGACTCTTTGCGTGTTTGGTCAGTGGAGGTGCTGGAATTAGGAGACTATTGCCAGCTCTTCCACTCACTTCCTATGGAACCTTGTCTGCCAGGCATTTGGGCTGGCTAGCATTGTCCCTACTCATGTGGACAAGCATTTAAAACACATGAGTAGTCCCACTGGCTGCTATGGGTAAAAGATATGTGAGTGAGCAATCACTAACCTGAGCAAGGGTTACAAAACCCTGTGCATAACTTCCCTCCACCTGAGTAGGAAACAATATTATTAATTTCCTTTCTGAGTGGTGTAAGCTAAAATACCTTAGCAGCTTTTGAAGAAAGCTACTGCAGAAGGGTAGTGGCCTGACAGAATGAAGTTTATTAGGCTCTGCATCCTATGTTATGATGCTCAATAGCCTAAATAAAGCTCTCTCCAAGGCCCTACACAAAACACTTCCTCCCAGGTGTGAAATATTTTGGGTCAAGGCCCAATTACTGTCTCTGAGCCGTGCTCCCACCTGGGCCACCTGCAGAACTTCTCCCTCAGATCAAGCATCCTGACTAGGTTTTTAAAGATTTAATCTTTAATTAATCTTCTTTGAAATACATTACTAAAAAGCTTGACTCAAATCCATTCAGAAAGTGTCTGTTTCCCACATAAATTACCAATTTGCCTGACAGGGGTTTGTTTGTTTGCCTTTGAAAGGAAAAAAAAACAGAAGTCCATTTTGTCTTTGTCCAGATGAGGAAAACAGGTCATGTTTAAGGAGATATGGGCTAACATGCTCTTAAGACCCCCACCCTCAAACAAACCAACGGTAAATGCTACTTAAAACAGGTTTAACATATCTAAGAGATTAGAATCAGTCTTTGTCTCTACCCTAGCTAGCTTGCTTTTAAATGTGACCTCCTTTCCTTGCCTAGACAGATGTTCTTTGTCTGCTGGGACCATTCGACTGTAAAGCCATCCTGACAGCTACCTCGCTTCCCAGTCTCTCCCAAAGGGCCAGGACTCTTCCAAGTGGTTTCCTTCTACTGAAAAGACTATAATTAGCTGCTTCCCCTTTTTCCCTCTGCATAACACTGGCATTATGCAGCCTCTCCTCCTATCTTCTGAAACCTCATCCCCCACTCTATCCTGATTTTGAATGTATATAAAAGGAAATGCTATGCTATGGGAGTATAAGCACATTGTTTAACACAGACAAAATGCCAAGTTTTATAGTAAAGAATCGGCATTTTCTTCCTTTCCCATTGGGCTGTGACTTATCCTTCTGTTACCTAAAATACACATTGCCCACTTATTTCTAAATTACAACTTCCTCCCCATTTTACTAAACATTATTATTACCCTGTTTATTTCTGTAGCTTCAATATTAAGCTTTCCTTTATTGCTCTAGTATATTATTCTCTCCTATGTGTAAGTAATAGCATATTAAGTTTTTCTGTCCATTTCTATTAGTGGAATAACTTTTGAAAATGTAAATCCAGCAGCAGCAGTACTCACAGATGGAAATATTTCAGCTAAGAATGTGTTTTGAAAGAGGGTTAGGGGAAATTTCTTGGCTTATAAGGGATTTGAAGCTGAGAAATCTCCAAAGCCTTATAAGCAAAGACATTTTCTTACAAAAATACCATGTCAATGTCAGACAGCATTGTTCATTTAGCAGAATTCAGTGTCAGTATTTTTAAGCATCTCAGAAAAAAAAAGAAAAAAAAAAAAACCAACCAAGCATCTTCTAAAAACTGGCTCTGCAAATTTATTAAACTTGTCTTAGTTAAAACAAATTATGCATCAGCTTTTCAGATTTTCCCTACTCAATTATACAGGTCTCAAAGCTCAGTTCACGAAAGAAATAACTGAAAAGCTATTTTAAGTTATTTCATGTTTTAGTTTATCCAAATCAAGCTTTGTAATCAAAATGTGACAATTAGCATTACTTTGTAATTTAGAACAAATTTATTCTTTCTTAATTTAATACAAATTTATTCCTTTGTAATTTGTTACAAAGGAGGATATCTTTAAAAAAATAATTTTATAGCTTTTTGCATAGGCCTTGGTAAATGCACTGTTATCTACTGAACTATATGTGTTCAAAATAAATGTACAGCTGTTCAAACAGCAATTCAGAATTATTATGGAAGCAGAGCTGCTAGTATATATGAAATTTTTTTTTAGCTTTCTAGCCTAGGACATTTTGTAGGACACATTCACTTTGCCAATTAAAATGCTGTATCAGTCTTGGTCTTCAGAAACCCTAAATTGTGTTGTTTCCATACTTTGTTCCTATTGGTTATATCCATCAGTTAATAAATCTAGTGTCTTTCATTTACTGAATGGAGTATCCCCACCCAGTACAAAAGGATTCTGCATGTTTATATGCACTAATTTCCATGTTAATTACCCTATCAAATCCATAGAATAAGCATCCATTTAAGTTTCATCTTTCCAGCTACATGGAAGATTATATGCTAGACAAATCTCACTTATTTCTTCTCTGCTTCTCAGCATAAAACCTGATTCCAGCTCTTCTGGTAAGGGTTGCGCCCTGATATGGTCCTCAGTCAAGCAAGGATTAACCCAAATAGCTAAAGGTATGGAAGCTGAATTTAAGGCACTTAGTTACATGATATTGGGATCATAAGGGACACAGTGGTGAATAATCAATGACTATTGTGACCTCAGATAACTCAAGCAAGGCTTTATCTGTCTGTTTGACAAATTCACAGTGTTGCAGGCAGGAGGCTATAAAGCTGGGAGTACAAAGAAGGGCAACAAAGCAATCAAGGACTTGCATAAAAAATGCCATATGAAGAGAGTGAAATGGTTAGGAATGTCTTCCTGAGAAAATGAGATGGTAGGTGAGGGGGGAGCTGATGGAAGGATATCCATCGGAGAATGCATATGGCAAAACAGAAGCTGCTGCTATTGTAATCCCAAAACCAGAGTAGATAGCTGATGAAATTCAGAGTTAGTAAATTCAACATTGTTGAAATAAAACGTATTCTCAAATTCTACTTTCAAAGGATTTGAAGACAATTCACTTTTGAGAAGAGTTCATTTTGCCCAGAAATATAGAACAGCCACCTTCCTGGTGAAAGAAAGCAGCTGTCAAATCAGCAATGTCTTGCTAACATTATCATTCTCAAACCGTCCCCATGAGTAGTTTAGCAGGTTGTTAATTAGCTTGGGCCAAGATGGAGCCAAGGAACAATCTGGTGTGTAAATGACTGCATTTAACCTACCAGTGTAGACAGTCTCAGAAGTCTGTTAAACCTCTGGGATCTCTGGTGATAAAAGGAGGACTGTAGAAGCTTGGTTCTGCTTTTCTGGTATTAGCACTGGTGTATTCTGCATGCACTGATGCTCAGAGCAACAGCAGTGTGCCAGTTCCACAGATTTTGTGACTATGTGGTATCAGAAAGGAGAACTAGTAACTGTCTCTGGGAGCATTTCCACTGAAGTTATGGAGAACCTCATGAGCTGTTCTGCCATAAGAACTGCACAGTAAAGTAAACGGTTCTCTTCTTGTTTGACCAATTAGACACTGATTTGGATTAAACAGGGGCACACTTACACTGTGACATCCTTTACAAGTGGGATGACTATCTACTTAAGAGAAAGAATGGCCAAATAGTAGTACAAAATCACAAAACCGATATCAACATACAGAAAAGTTACTACACTTTCAACTTTTTTTTTTTTTTTTTTTAAATGATCTTTAGCCCCTAATGCAGCCAGGGCATCTCCCTGTGCACTTCTGCCACTGGCAGCAGAGAATGTCTTGGAGAGCAAAGTGCAGCAGCAGCAGCAGCAGTGGGCAGCAGCATCCATGCCAGGCCTCAGCCTTCTGCTGATTCAGGTTGTCCCTGAGCCAACAATGACTTCCCTTGCATAGCAATTCATCTACCAATGCTTTAACACAAGACTGTGCCCCCTCTCCACGTTTAGCTGGCTTACTGGAAGCCCACAGCAGAACCTGCTCGTTTAACTTTTCCACAGGACAGTAACATTGAAATTACTCTGACCTTGTAAACCTGGACTCTGCTAGGAAAAGTAATAAATGCTATGAGGTTATTCTGAACTGTCTGTTTGCATACATGTCCCGGAAGCCAACTGGTAAGGATAATAGCTATCAAGGTCAGTTATTTTGGAAAGACACCTGAGGTAAACCTGCTGATTAATGGGGATACCTAAAGGAGGCATTTTGCCAGAGAAATGCAGTTGAAAGCAGCCTTGAATTGTCCCTTCTCATATCCCCTGTAATTAAACATAGTAGAAGTCAAGATTTCTCTTCAGACAAAACACCCAAAAGAGAGACTTTACATTTTACAAAAGAAGAAATGAGAGAAAACTACTCCAGAATACAAAATCCAAGACAGTAACACAGCCAGTGGCATTTGACCAAGAATGGTGAGTTAGCAGCGATTGCTACAGGGTAAACTGCTTCAGATTTGGTTGGAGAGATGTTTCCAGGCAGTCAGCTGATGCAAAGGGAATAGGCATCTACAAGGAGGGAGACATCCCTGCTGGATCAGATCAGGGAATTGTGCTGCCAGAGTTAGAAGAGCAGTCCTCTTTCTTTAAAGGAAAAATCTATCTTCACAACGGGCATAGGATACATGTGAATGAATTTGTCTGGGTCAGGTGAACAATCTTTCTGCTGAAGTTCCTCTCTGCCTGTTCTTCATCCTCTCTCAGATCACATGACTGAGAGGCTGGAGAGTTTAAGTCTATAAATCATCTGTCCTTGAGGAGAGGTCTGCAGTTATAACTGCCTTTGTGCAAGGAAGCTTCTGAGCAGCTGTAGCCTGAGAAAAAAACAAAGGTTGTTGCCAGCTGGGGTCAAAGCCAAAGCTCAGCACGGTTTGTTTGGGGACTGCTAGGGAGCAGTGAAGAGGTTAGCAGTGGATGAAGTGGCCTGGATGATGCAATCAAAGCTGGGTTTCTTTGTGTTGGGGAAAACAGCTCAGCAGGTTAGAAACCTACTTGCAGGTACCATGAGGAGGGAAGGCCCTGATTTTTCTCATTGTTGCAACTGTCTCACTGACTTGAGGTAGTCTGTGGTGCCAAGGGATTGCTTCTCCACAGAGAAACTGTGGGCCTGAAAAAGTGCTAGGAAACTCTTCTCTTCCATTTGACTATAAGTAAACATTCAAGGGAAAAGATACCTCCAGGTCTGATGTGGAATTAAAGCTTTCACCTTGCCCCGTGAGTCCAAGAAAGCCGGTTAGGAAGCAAGACAGACATGCTGGCCAACAGAAAGGTGGGCAAAATGTTCAGTGTGGCTAGACACCTTCACATGGAGGGCCAAGATCACAGTTAGGATGACTGGGGACTGCCACCATGCCATGATAAAGCTATAAAGGTATAGTGCAACACCAGCTCACACCCCAGCATCCTCTGCAGCAGCAGCAAAATAGGGCGGTTGGGGGATAGCTGGGAAAGCCTTCCCTGTGAGGAGTGCAAAGGCAGCTGGCAATGCAGAAGTTCAGAAAGGACTTAGAAATATTTCTGGTAGGATATCCAGAATTAAATTCACATTCTGGAAAAATCAGTCAGGATGCTTTCAGGAAGAAAAATCATGCACAGTAATGATCACATTTGCAACAAACACAATTACTGAAGTAATATTATGGGGAAAACGTTTCATGCTACCTACAAATTAAATTTCCAGATAAATTCCTTCAGCCTGAAGCTCCCACAATGCCTTGATAAAAACACAGACAAAGAAATGTAGTGAAGTGATAAATTTAGAATTGGAAGGAGAGCAGGCAGGTAGAGAGCTTGCAGTCATAGTGCTCCAAAAGATCTCTTTGAACCAGGGAGGAAAATGGATACTGCATGCTTATGGTGGAAAACAACGGCTGGAAATGGAAGATTCACAAAACAGAATTAGAAATATTTGTGGGTTTCATGGCTCACTACAATACTTAAGGGGGTTTGTGTTGTTGGAGGTTTTTTTAATGTCACTACATTCACACTTCCTCTTCCCTTTGGTATCATAACTTTAAAGCAGTTATACTTTCAATTCAACTCTTCTGCAACAACATTGCCTGTAGCAGCTGTATTTTATTCTTGTAAAAACCTTGGACTGATAAAACAATGACAAGCAAACACCAGCAGCCTCCTGACAACACCTTCCAAGTAAACACATTACCAGGGACAAACTGAGTTATGTGCTACACTGAAAAAATGCACAGATGTGGTTCAAGCAAGTAAGAAAAGGTACTTTGTGGTACAGCAGGTCCTTTTTGTGTCCTCAGCATTTCTTCGGTGAACTCACTGCTATCAACTCTAAATGTCAGCTGTTAGTTGGATAGCATAGTGCTTTTTTATTTCTTCAGTAACTGGGGGTTTTTTATGTCAAAAGCAGCTGTGTTTAGTCATTTTTCTTAAAAAAAAAAAAAAGAGAAAAAGATAAAAGGAGTAGGTCTTAGTATCTGAAAAACTTGGCTTTGTATGGCTAGCCACAAGCAGGGCACATGACTGAGTGCTGCATCTGCTATGTCCTTCTTCAGTTCAAACAGTTTGGACAAGAGTATTCTGTAAACTTAAATGCATTTACAGAATGCATTTAAAAGCATTAGCAAGCTTCAAATTTTACCTTCCCAAATAAAATCTATACTCGGGAAAAGGAGCTGCAGAATTTCCACCCCTCTGTCTCCCCTCTTTAACCTCAGTGTAAGGATTAGATTTCCAGGAAATAGTTGGAGATTTTTGGACACCTGCCTGCCCAGGGTAGCCAGACCTTCCTCTAGGGCTGTTTCTGGTAACTTGAAGAAAAGAAGTGTCAGCTAGTTAGAACATCTTAATACTCACATGCAGAAAGATATGAAGGACTTAAATCCCCAAGGTATCATTTTCATTTTAGCACTGGTAATAAATTAAATGCTTATGTAGACTTATTGCTCTTACTAGTAATAATGGATTTTTTCAAAAATATTTGAATACCTACTCCTATAAAGTATCTTGGAACTGCCATCTATGTAATACTCCTACTAATGAATGGTTCTGTGCCCTGCACTCAAACAAATACACTTTTTTTCCAACACCTAATCTGAGGGGAAAAAAACCTTCATAGATACTTGAAATTTTCTGACCTTCCCACAGTCGCATAATTTCCTCAGCAGCAATGCAAGATACTCAGTCTACAAAGCCTCTTTTGTAGCCCATCATCTAGCCACAGGCTTTGTTTTTTCTTCTGTTGCACATTGTTATCTCTTTAGTAGGATAGCGT
This sequence comes from Merops nubicus, assembly GCF_000691845.1. NCBI lineage: Eukaryota > Metazoa > Chordata > Aves > Coraciiformes > Meropidae > Merops > Merops nubicus. Next base: position 109,548 of record NW_008622216.1, read on the forward strand.
AGTCTTTATTGGCTTCAATGTGCAAAAACAAATCACAAAAAGTAGGGTAAAAGGGACCTGGGGATTCCAAGCTCCTCCCTCAAGACAGGAAAAACTATATAAAAGGACCATATCTAGTTATAGTGTAATGAAATTCATGAAAGCTTTTACTTTCTCCCTTTTCTTTATCACCTTTTGGGCTTGTCTGGGCTAAAAGACAGTTTATGTGCTAGAGATCTAACATGGGCTGACGTGAGAGAGAAATATATGTGCGCTAGAAAGAGGCTTCATAACTGTTCCTCTAGCTGCAGGACACCTTAACCCTACTAGAGAAAATGCAAATCAACAATAGCTCCTGGAAATTAATATTGCTTTGCATTTGCTTTGGAGCAGTTCCTGTTACCTTGACCTGCATTTATTAAAGAAGGGCTCATGAATGCTGGGCAGCTGATCAGCAGTTTCTTTCTATGAAGTAACTTCATTGTCAGTTATTTCTAAAGGAAACGGTGACTCAAAACAAGATTTAAGGGGTAAAGGACACTGAGGCCTGGCTTAGTCTTTTGGTGATCTCCCCATTTGAATGCCACAGGACTGAATTTTTTGTGTATGGAAACACAGTCAGCTAGGGACCCTGACATCACTCCCCCAAATTTCCATTATGAAAAGACAAAAATATGCAATACAGTAATAAATCTGTTAGAACTGGAAAAACACAACCAGCTTGAAAACACAGAATCACATGACTCCAAAACATCTGTCCATGTCAAGGGGAAAAAAAGTGAGACTGAATGCTGTGTTCTGGAATGCCAGAGAGCAAACATTAAACCAGGAATACACCACATTTGAGATCCATGTTGGTCAGGTCAGTAAAACAATAATTCTTATTTTTATAAAGGAGAACATCTAAATTAGTTTATTTACAGTAAAAAGCTTACAGGCATGACAAACAGCATTTATCCAATAGGGTTTGCAGCTTTGCATGATCACTATCACAATGCAGAGCAAAGTGTGCCTTACACTGGATTGATACTGACTGTGCTGTCAATTTGGATATAAATACAATATATGACAAGTTTCCATAGATTTGCTCCTACTTTCATTAAGCTGTCCTGAAAAATGCAGCCTGGTGCTATGCTGGCAGACTTGCAGTGCCACTGCAGCTCTCCACAGAAGCTCAGAGACCAGAGCAAGAGGGCTCAAACCTCTCAGGGTAGTGCTGCAGCCTTCTGTAGCTTTGTCCTCTAGGAGCTACTCAGTGAGGATGAATAGATGGACCGTCATCTAGATGTGACTGCAAAGAATAATTTATTAGATCTTTTGTATGATTAGCAATCTGTGTGTCAGAAGACAAATTGGGTGCAATCCTTGGCTTCTTGATGTTGACAGGAACTCATCATAGATGTACCTGTACATTTAATTGAAGTACATAGCAGATCACACTCCTCTCCTGTTGCTCTGCTTGTTGAGATTCCAGTTCCCTGAGACAGGAGGGTACAGCAGCTGGCAGAGCCCTTTCCATGTCAGGAAAAAATGGAAATAAGCCACAGGCAGTCAGCACTCCAGATGAAAATGGTCAGAAGCAGTAAGAATCAATAGCACTAATGGTATGTCACTTCTGCTAAGCCTAGCAAACAGGAAAATGGAAACATTTATACCTTTTAAAATATTCTTTTCACTAAACTGTATTCTGTTTTTCAGGAAAGCCGAGTTCAAACCCTATTGACCTCAGCAGTCCTTGCACTGAAATTCAAATAAATATGAAGGATGAACAAAAAAATCCAAATGCAGACAAACAATACATATGCATGCACAAGTATCCTAGCTCAGATATAAGCATATATATTATCTCACCCATCAGGGTACATGTTCAAAGGGAATGCAGAATGCATGAATGATATTACTATTACCTGTTTCAGGAAATCTGTTTTATTCCTTGCACAAGAAAGCATGATGTATAATTTCTTTCAAAGTTTGTGCTGCTAAAAAAATACATACCTCTATCACTGATTATACTGCTGTAATGGCAGAAAAAGAACACTAGAACTGGTCAAAACGTTTGTTACACTTTGAGGAGAAAAGAGAGAAAAAAGTTGTTTCACATAGTGTTATCTAAAGAAAGACTAGATCATCACAACCAGGCAACCTCCCAACTGTGGCAGCCATGGCATTCATGCACAAAGTTCTGCACTAGGTGTTTTATCCACATGTGCCCCTCTCCCTTGGATGTGATCACATTTGCACTGACACATGACATTTGCAATCAGCTTCACAAAATAAGCATGCTCGAAAAATTGAGTGTCCAAAAGCTTACTGCAACAATATTTTGTCTCTGCAACACCCACACTTTTTTTTTTTTTCTGTGCAGCTTTTTCACATCTTCAATGGTCAGCAGCTGTTTTTATGGATTTTTTAAAGAGAAAATTGAATCCAAGGATTCCACCATGACTTAAAAAGCTGTTGGCTTCTCAAAGATGTGCTTAAAAAAACCTGACAGAATACAGAATTTAGCATGGCATAGCATCACACTTTGCCCCAATGTACATAAAACAGCATACTCATATACAGCACAACTCCAATATTAGCTATGCATTTATTATAGACAATAAATCAGAACTTACCTTGAAAAAAGGCCCCCATAGAATGACACAGTTCAGATAAAAATGGTGCTTCATTACCTTTCTAAGGAGACAAACCCCTTAAGTCAAAAGCAAATGCATGAAGCACAGTTTTTCTCAGAGCTGCTTATTCACAGACAAATTTGGAGACTGAAAAACTCAGAGGAATTTGGGTGCAATTCTGGGTGCATTTTTCTAAAGCAGTTTTTATGAACTAGGGAAATCTTGACCTACCATCCTACAGTATTTCAGGATTGGATGCCTTACTGATTTGATAGTGATCTTCTAGAACCAGGTGCAGAGTAAAACTGAAAAGTGTGTCTGTAATCTCTTGAGCACCGTTTTAAGCTGCTACATAAAGTTCTGGGTAAAGGAGAGACTATTGTGCTTTGGTACAATTACCACGTGACTCAAGAGTTCACAGCCTTTCTGGCCAAAGACTTCCAATATGCAATAAAGGAAAAGAACTGTATTTTTTCCTTAGAACATGTTTCATGAAGTGTATTTTTCATGTAGGACGTGCAAGGGGTGCCATGCTGTACAGAGCAATTCAGCAGCTGCTCCCCTGTTGTTCTATGCAGATAACATTTCAGGGATGAGGCAGCTCTTATCATTTTGTCCAGTTTGGGGGGAGGGGAGCAAAAATAGAAGGAAGCAGTATTTTTATCTGTATTGCTCTCTGCCAGACTCTCAGAAACACAAAAGAAATGGTGTTAACCCAACTCTAATATAGAAATGCTGGTCAGATGAAAGAAAATTCAATGCGACACAAAGAACCTCTTGGGGAGAGGTAGGTGAAGCTGTGCAGATATGATTTCTGAAGATACACTACTACTGGTTTTGAGTCATAAAGCAATTACTTAAACAGTACCTTTTAAGGCTTTGGAAATGTGAAATCTCTACCCATTCTTAAAACAAGAGCTGTATCAGGTGATTAAGGCAAACAGGATAATTAAAACGAGTAAGAAAAGCTTGAAATGTTCTTGTAATTACTCCCTAGTCATTGTTAGGCTTTCCTGATTAATGTAATTAGAATGAGCTAAAAGTGTGGAAATGATGTTATTGCACACACCACATTGATAGCCTCCAAAGGAAAAAAAAATCACTTCTTACTTACAAAACACCTTTGAAAATGAAGACTTAAGACAATATATTCTCAGTATGACTCCTGCAAAGACTTTAGAAATACATGTATTAGACAGGCTGCTCTGTTTACAAAGTTGTTGACACTGAAAATAGTTGTTCCTCAAAATTCCACCACAACTGTGGTAAATGCCTCAGGGCACCTAAGACACCCCTGTGCATGACCTAGATAATATTAAGGGCACAGCCAACTAACAGGGAGAAATTCAAGGTGCACCACCTCAAGGAGCTCCTGAGGGCAGTAGCTTAGAAACACATAGTTAGAAATGTAGTTCTTTCTCCAGATGATTTTCAGCTTGAAGGTTATCTGAATAACTTTATTTTTCCCTTATCATTCCATACCAAGTTTGCATAAGTCAGAACATACAAGGTCACTGACTTTCCGTGATCTTGAAGCTACAGGCAGACCTTGCCCAGCAGAGAACAGTAAGGGTTTTTCTTCTGTTATTGACTCTTTTGTTTTCTTCTGAGGTGGAGATATTTAACTGTTATAGCATACATTAGAGCTTTAGTACAAAGTGGATAATTGAGCCAACTATCTTGGAAAGCTGTTAAGCTCCATGCAGAGCACTCAACTTCCAGCCTACCAAATGCTTAAGTTTGTAAACAACCCTGCTGAAGCCACTGAGATTTCTTGTATGTCTAATGCTAAGCAAGCATCTAGTCTTAATTAACTAGCACTCAGCCTGGTAGCAGAAAATTAACTAATTTAGAAAGTTTTGGAAATGTTAGGTGATTTCATTAGCAATTTGTTGGTATTTGGCCCATTGTGTTAAGCAATAATAAAGCTAGCAGCTAAGAAGAGAGATGTTCATTTGCAATCCAAAGTGATTTGTACAATCACTTTTTCATTCACACAAAAAATTAATTGCAATTAATTGCAAATAGTACTGGAAAGATCCCATCAAGAACAATTTTCCCAGAACATTCTCCCACCCTGAAAGAAATGTTAACGTTTCCTTCATTCCTCCAACTTGTCAAGGAAGACTCCCTTTTAGGAGTACCTCACAGTGAAAACTGTAAACTGGAGATTTTAAGCATACAGAGAGTAAATCATGGAAGAACAAGGGTCTCAGTATAGAGACAAAGCCAGCTTCAGACAGTTTTGCTACTACAGTGGATGAAATACTGGTCTGGGAGGGACCATGTGGCAAAACTGAGCCTTAATACAACACCTCAACTTAAAGGTGTCATAAATCATAAAGGGTCATTTGTGGGCCACACACAAAGGTTTCACTTTAGATGCTGCTGTTATAAGGAATTAAAAGTTGAAATGGTTATACTTAATTGAATTCTGAAGAAGTTAAAAATTGCAGTAAAGAAGTTTAAAAACTTTTCAAGGTAATCAGTTCAATCACTTCAAAACTGGTAGTGACTGAACAACCGGCTTCCTTTTAGTTCCTCACTCTCCACAGAAACTATTTTTACTGGAAAATTTTTTCCAACTTCAGAGAACTGTGTACATATTTTTTGTTTTTAATAAAGCCACCTCACTGAGAAACTATACCAATAACAGAAGACAAGCTTTTAATTTCTATGGACAAGGAAATGTAGATGTAGAGAGCTATGCAGCTTCCCAACAGCCTACCTGCCTCTTAGGACTCTCCTTGTCACCCTGACAATTACACAATGTAATTCCTTCTACAGAAAGTGTCTCCTGTTCCAGACCAACCACTGTACACATACAGATGAGTTGCCCTTCTTGAATGGTGCAGTACCTTGCATTCACTCCCAGTGCATTCTCCTATACCCTTTTTTCAGCCTCTCATCACGTTTCCACCACAGGCTGGAAATCAAGTCGTTTCACAGACAATTTTATGAGACAGTCATAGAGTGCCTGACAGATATCTTCCCGACCCTGACCAGCTCCTTCTTGTTACTTTCTGCCATAAATAACACCATATGCTAAGGCCCAGCTGAAACAGGAGGCCGGGGACAACGCACATCCCACTAACAGCTGTAGAGGGAGACTGGCTGAGGAAAAACCGCTTTTCATTGCTAGACAGTTGCTTCGAAATTCCTGTTCAGAAATAATTATCTGCCAGATAACGTCTCCCTGAGGGCTTTCTCCCTCACGAGAGTGGGAATTCGAGAGCAACTGCTGATTGCAAAGCGGAGCCGTTGAAGGCTTCAGGGTGGGCCGCGGGGGGAAGTCCGCACCCCAGGGACCGACCGCGGCGCCTCTGCCGGGGCTCCAGCCG
>NW_008622217.1:0-32687 GCF_000691845.1 Merops nubicus
GCCCTGCCGCTGCCGTGCCCGCGTCTCGCTCCGCCAGACCGGGGCCTGCCTTACCAACGCCAAGGTGCTGTGTAACTGAAAAAAATAAGCGTGTCCCCCCCGATGGCGCAAGTTGTGGTTTTGTTATTTCGTTTTCAGTGCTGCAGGTGAGCCCGTGAAGAGGGCACCAGAAATCGCCTTCAGCTTTCCAGGTTTCAGGGTTGGAGGATTTTGGGAGGCGGTGTCTGTCTTCCACCCTTGGAGCTCCTTCTCCTGCCCGTCTTGTCGGGCAACAGAAGCAGCCTAGCAGTAAGTACACCACAGTGCCCTCACAGACCTGTTGTTCTTAAATTAGGGGAAAGCTTCTCTAGGAAAGTATTCTGAGGGTGGCAAAGTGTCAAGTTTTCGATTAAAAATCAATAAAACTAGCCTGGTTTGGACTTGATTGCCTTCTGGGTGATGTTGTCTTCAGCTCTATAATTGGATTTAATGTGGCTCTATCATTCTGGATTATTATGAAACAACTACAAAAAATTATCACATCTGGAAAATACACAGTCTGTAGAAGAGTGACAGAAAGCATGTTTCATGATCAGCCTTACTGGCAATACAGTAAACAGAGCATTATTTAACTATTTCCTTTTTAAAAGGATTTTGGGACATCTGTTGACTGTAGTGGCTTCTGGACTGCCTGGGTACTTGCTAAGCAGGTCTAGGCAATTTCTTTGAAGCTGCTCCCTTGGCTTTTTAAGTTCGGAGGGGGGGGAAGGGGCTACCTTTCCTCCTATGACCAGTCTTATTGCTTCTAGTCTTCACCAGTAAATCTGAAAAACTTCCGGGCTAGTGTTCATCATCATGTCTCTGGTCAATGTACACTTGTCACTGTCTTGTATAAAACAGTATAATCCTATTGTAAATTAGAGATAGAGGTTGCAAGACTCCATTCAGAGTTTAAATATAAGTACATGATGGAACAATTTGCTAATGACTCCGTGAAGGACAGGAGAGATGGGGAAAAAAAACCTAAAAAAATTTCTTTTTGCTCTCCCTCTCCTATGAATCGTACTGCAGATACAGTTACCTGTAGTCACTGTAGTTACCTGTTCCTAATAGTAAGGAAGACAAAAGAGAAAACAGCAGACGGGAGATAAGTTCTGAAACTGTTAAAAAAAAAAAACTTGTTTGTGCAAGGCAGGCCTAATTTATGAAATTCACTGTCAGATGGTACTGCGGCTTAAGTGGAGCCAAAAAAGACCAGATGTACTGGTATGGAAGACACCTTTTAAAATTCGTTTGAGGCATAACCTAGTCAGTGGCTGGGGCTGTAGGAGTCAGCAGAAGTAAATTTCTTCTGTACTGCTGAGGTTCTGCATGACCCAGGATGAGTCACTTTGCTTGTGTGTGTTGCCATCTCCACTGTCCTTTTCCTGTCTTGTCTGTTGGAGATTATTATTAACTTTCATGAATGCTGCTGGACAGTGCACACCTCAAGTTCTGTTTCGGGCATATGGGCAGTAGTAGCACAATAGCGTGACTACAAGGGAGCATCTGGGTTGCCTCTCTGAATCAGAGCAGTTTTACGCCTCTCATTCCAGTAAGCACAATCTAGGGTTTCCTCTTGAGCTAATAAAATGACTAGAGTCTAGTTAGATGTAACATAGACCATATAAAAGAGGAGTTTGGAGCTTTCAAGCTTCTTGAATACTGCTGTGTATTGAATAGAAGTTGCATATACTGGGTTTGAACCATGAGAGACTCATTGAGGGTCTGCCTTTCTTTGAAGAATAGGCACCATATAAAGCTTGTTTCTGAAATGAACTGTCAGGAGGTTGAGGTGTGGAGGTGGATTAACCTTCAAAGTTGTGGATTTTACTAAAATTTGTATATAAATATGCTTTTTTTTTTTTTCACTTTTTTGGATGAAATCTGTGAATTAATGTGGCAGAAGCTGTCGTTATCAACACTTGAACCCCGGGATTGCTGCAGGATCTTCCAAACGCCGATCCCTGCCTAGGGCAGGCTTAGCTTACTACAACAAGAAGCTGTCTTGGTTGTGTAGTTGGTTTTCGTTGGTGTTATGGTAGATACTGTTCTTACTTGCTGTTTCACCTCTCTTTTCAGAGCCTGGTTTTTCAAGGTGCAGCACTCTTTGCTCTTATACCTTGAAGCCCTCTGTCATGACTCGTAGTGAAAGAAAACTACAAGCAGGTTGGAGGGAGAGACTGTCCCCCTTTAAACTGGAGGGAAATGCATGTAATAATTTATCCACTAAGAAATCCTGTGCAGATGAGGTTTTACCGTAATTTTGAAGAAAAAGCAAAACAAAACAAACCCAGAAGTCTAGAGCAGTGCTGTGCAGTACCATTACCCAAATGGCACGTTGTGTTCCCTTTGTGTGATACTGGCTGCAGGTCCTGTCTTGTCCATCTATGCTGATGCTGTATTAGCAGTTCAGTACAATGTCAGTGTGAGTGTGCAGGAACAAAACACCAAAATGCTACTAAAAAAGCTAAGCCAACATAGTAGCAATCCCTTTGCAGTTTTAGGTGTTGTGTCCCTTTGTTAATGGGCAGAGTTATAGTCACAGTTCAAACTCTTAATACATGCCACATGTGTACTAGCTGCTCTCCTTGGGTGATCTTCCTTTCCCTGACAGAGTATTAAATGCCAAGCTGTTTTTTTTTTCTCTATGAGTTATTTGGGCAGAGAGGTACTTGGACTAAATTTGCATCCTTGTCTTGAGTTTTAATAACTAAAGAAATTCAAACCACAACATGTCCTTCCTTTACTTATTTTTTTGAGGCATTAACTAAAAGGTAACTTCTTGTAAAGCTTCTGCAGAAACTACTTTAGCAAGGACTGTGATTAAGACACTACTTTTTCTTGCCTTTGTTTCCCTCACTAGGTCTATATTTGGGGACTGTCCATCTGGTGAACTTCTGCAGCCAGAAAGCTAAGAGCAGAACACTCTCTCAAGGCTGGTGGATAAATTTAAGAATAATAAATTGGGCAGTCATTAGATTAGGTAAGAAAGTAATGTTCAGCAGAACTAGTTTCCTGAGTATTATGAAGAGCCAAAAATAATTTAAGTGTAGCAAAAGGCATTTCTAGTGAGTCTGAGTAGAACTCTTTGCAGGAGGTGAATGTGAAAGTTTAACAATTGTCTCCTGCCCATGCCCTCCCACCCCCTTTCTGAATGTGCCATGACACAAAAAAGTCTGTTTTGCAGCTATTTGTTTATTATCATGGGGTAAGAATGGAAATGGCCCTTTTGCTTTAAAAAGGCAGAGGGTTTTTTACTGTTGGTTTGTTGTTTTGCTCTCTATCCCCTCTGGTTTGGTGAATCAGGAGAATGAAAATCCCTCTTGCTTGACTCTTGCCTTGATGGGATTTGGACTTGGTAGGAGTGCCAAAGAAACCCCCTTTCCATCCCATCACATTTGCTGCATGTCACTTCCATCTCTCCTTCCCCAGACACTTGGCAGCTTTTGTTTCAAGTCTCTGTCCAGCATCCCTACATCAGGATGTGTGCCTTCCTTAATGACAGTGTGATTGGTGCCCCTTGCCAGGAGATCCTGGGGGGCTGCAGGGATCTCAGCTGAGCACCAGGTAGGAGGAACTGGATGTTACTGTCTCTGGGAACCACACACCAAATGTGCTGTGTAGCTCAGACAGCTCTTCTGTGTAGTGTAGCCTTACTGTGGGTGGCTGGCTTGATAATCCTAAGAGTTATTTAAATTTTTCTCTTAATGTTACTAATAACAGTAAAGTAACTGTATCCACAGGGAGCTGCAGCTTAGTGAATGAATGGAGCCTTTTTTTAAACTTTTGTTAAAGTGTTTTTTTTCAGTCCCTATAGAAAATTGTGCTTGTTTTGTTTTTTAACTTTGAACTCTCGTATCTTCAACCTTGATTTGAATCTTGCATCTTTTTCAATATGAATTTTGATTTGAGTATCTTCCACTTTTTTAACTTATTCTGCAAAATATAAACTGCATTTTGTTAACTTTAGGATGTAAATGTGACAACTCATTATACTAAGTGTATCTTTTGTCTGCATGCTGAAAGCAAGTCACTTGTTGGCATGGCTTGGACATGACCTGGCCTGGCCAGTGCTCAGAGTTAGGGAGAGCTCGATCCTGCTCAGTTAAAATTTGGTTAAAGAGTTTTTTTGCATCCTCTTTGTTGTTAACTGCTTATGATGGCTCAAGTATGGATGAGTATTTTCCATGAAACATGGTATAACTTTTTTCCAGCCTTGAAAAGTGTTGCAGGGCTCTTTTGTAGAGCATGTGGTACTTAATGTCACAGAAGTACCATAATAGCACCTCGAGATAAAGCATCACCTGGATGTGTCCAGGGCTTTGGGATTTGTTGTATATGCAGGAGCAGAGTGGAAGAGTAAGGCTTGGTTTTGGCTGGCAATGAAATTCAGGAAACTTTGAGGCTATTTCAAAGTGTGCTCTTTGAAATGACAGTTGCTGCACTGTTCCTTATAATCAACATGTTGTTAAACTAACTGAAATTAAAAATGATAAGGAGAAGGATTTTCAAGTTTTGACATAGTTTCTCCTGAATGTTTGGAATTAAATAGTAGTTTTAATAGGAGCTTATCGGTTTTGCAGCTAAATAGTTTCTAATAACGTAAATATGTAGTATCTGACTTTTCATCCTTACAATGGCACACTGAAAGAATAGTTCTTCTGTGTTCAGAAGTAACTTCTGTGGGTATTTCTGTACTAATACTCCTTCTTTTCCGTGCATTGATGTTGCAACAAATAACACAAATAACAACTACAGGAAAGTGACAAAGCAGCATTTTTCAGCAGATTTATGCAGGGTGCGCTTTTCTTTCTTTGCTCACTACTCTTTTTCCCGTTTTGGCATACAGCAATGTGATACTTTCACACTGACAGGTGCAAACATGAAGAAAACTGACTTCACTTGCATGTGTAAGGATCTGTTGTCTGATTTTTTTTTTTGCTGCCTTCAAAACAACAGCTGGTTTTGTACTAGCAATTTATGATTGTATTTACTATGAAAGCATGCCTGGCAAGACCTAGCTTTTGCTCCTACAGACCATTCTGTCTCAGAGTGTGTACCACCTAGCTGATTTTTAGATGAGCAGTGTCTGTTTAAGATACTGTGAAGTCTCCTGAGTTTCTGTGCGTCTCCGCCCTGGCTGGAAGTGCATTGTTACATTGAATAGTAGATGTTTGAGCTGTAGGGATGCCGAGTTCTGACTGAAAGAGCGGAGAGGAGGTGGTTCTTTTTGGCTGAAAGGTTTGGGCAATTCTTAAAAAATTTTATGGTGAATGTGGCTTGTTCTCTGTAAATACAAATTCCTCATTGAATGGAGCATTAAAAACCAGCCCGCAGTGAATTCTGGGTGATTCTTTTTGGCCAGCGGGACGATTCCCAGGGACGTTGCCAATATAAACATCTTGTGTCTGCGCCACCTTGGTCTCCTCCCACTGCACCACCCCTTTGAAACAACTTAGTTGGTGTTGTCTTTGCCAGCTGCTGTTGCACAGGCTGCTGGACTTGAGCTGGTGGTGCTATTGTTTGGGAATTACTGTTTAAAATTAGAGTCTCTTTAGCCAGCAAGACCTCAATGTGGTAGGGAACATTATTTGTCTTCCTGCTTCTGTCTACTGGGAGGGGGAAACGAATGCAACACAGACAAACAGATTTCAGAGAGCTGAAGGAAGCAAATGACCAGGTATGAGCTTTTGCTCAGACTGTACCTATTTGGAATAAATGGAGTTTGATTTTGTTGTTTTCTTTGAATTATATTTGTGGGTTTGCAAATTTTTTTTTGAGTTTGTAAGGTTTTTACGGAAGTACAATTCTTAGTGTAACTGAGGCTAGTTCTGAAGTGATGGTGACAGCCACATGTGCTTTCAGAGTGAGGAATGGAAGGCCTAATGTTAGAGAACCTGGTCCCAACTACTTGACAGGCATCTAGTTTAAAAGCACATAGGCTTTGTTTATTTCTTTTTAAAACCCCAACACTTCTATTTGTCTTAAAAGTAGAGATATAGTTTAGTAAAACAAGGACTAGCAAGACGAGTAGTAATGTGTTAATGATTGCAAGTCACTGCAAATCATGCTTGGAAGCTGTTGCTGTTAGTGGGGATTTCATGTTGGATGTATGTGGACTGGAGAAAGTTGTATATCATATGCCAAAAGGTATTTTTTAAGCAATTAAACAATATTTTTTCTTTGCACCATTTCAACTACCTGCTTAATTTGTGAGGTTTAATTAAGATACAGTCAGCTTTTGCTAACATGGACATAAAATCAGTGCCTAGTTTGCCTATGGAAAAGGCTCTTTTTCCTTTTGGGGTCTGACTGTGTCCTTTTTCTTTTTTTTTTTTAAAAAAAAAGAAAAAATCATTAGCAATTCAGAGAGTAGAAGCAAATAGCCATTTTTAAAATTCATGTCCTCAAATGTTAATTTGATGCTTTGAGGCATAAATGACCTTTCTAACCAGCCCAAACTTGTCAAACAAAGGAATGATAGAAACAAGCTGCTTTGTTCTAATACAACAGACTGCTTTTCAGGGAAAATTTCAAAACAGTTCTGCCTTCCTCTTCTCAACAACATTAAATTAAACTTTGGCCTGGGCTATATTTGAATTTAGATGTGTATGCATCATTGGAGAGATGGTGATGGAATCTAGACAACCTGTGCAAATTGAACCATAGACTTCAGCTTCAGAGGCCCACGGCGAGTGAATAACGCTTTCATCCATAGCCACCCCAGCTGGTATTACTTAGCACTGGAAAAGCACTTATGTGTGGGTCAGAAGCTGAGAGGAGGATTAAAAAGAGATTTCTTCTTGTCACAAAACTGAAGGGTGGGGGAGGAGAGAAACCACCACCAACACTTCTTGAAACTTTTCATTTAAGTGTTCAGATTGCTGTGTACACCTTGAAGGTCAGATTTAAAAACTAAATATAAAGCTTTTTCTAGCTCGTAGGGTTTTCATGGGACTGGAACTGTGCGTAAGTATATGCTGTGCAAACAGGAAGAACACTTAGTGCATCAGTGCGCATTCTCTGTCATTAGCAGATTTACCAGATAAAAGAAACACATCAAAGGTCAGGATGGAAGATAGAAGGCAATATAAAAAAAAATTACTATGTATTTCTACAAGGTAATGCATTCCTTTTTTCAATACCTCTATCCAAAAATAAGTTAAACTGAATTTGGCACTTGAATACCATACTTCCCTCGCAGCTGTGCTTGTAGCATCTGAAATTAATCTCTTGCAACAGCGACATGCTTTCTGAAGCAAGCACCACAGTAAACTTCTTATCTAGGATGTAAGTAGTTAGAGTAGTAGTCTGATGTTGCATTTCTTGTATCTTGTCTATTTTTTTCTTACCTGTATTTTTTTGTCATTGGTTACTCATTGATCTGCATCCAAAAAAAAGGAGTGTCTAATTCTTGAATTTGTTCAAACTTCAGAAATCAAAAGAGGTCCTTTAGTTGTTCACTGTTTTTTTTCCATTTCTTGCCGATTCAAAGGTAAGTTTTGCTTTATAGCCTATATCAGCTTTGTTTATCTAAAGCACAATCCTGCCGTAACTTTCCCAGCTAGATGGAAGGAGGCAGCACTGGTCATTTTCAAATACTTAGCAGCTGAGCAGTATTATAAAATCTCAACTTTGTGTTATTATTGATCATTAATATTTGGTTACTTGAATCTTTTATGTTAATGTTTATCTTGAGGCTGAAAATCTCATTGTTATGAGAATAATTGAGGAAAACTAATGTGGTTCCATCAGCTCATCTTTTTAGACAATCTCAAAGGTGTTTTGTGTAGAAAGAGAAAAAGAAAATACTTACCTTCTTGGTTTCTCTCTGGCCTAGTAGATAGTTTATGTATGGTAACTTCTGTTATCATATTGGTACCTAATGGTGACTTTTCTGACACTTCAGCATCCATTCATGAAGGTATTTTACCTTGACACAGTGGTTTCCACATGTATTGCATGATTTTCTCCCATAATTGTGTGGTGTCTTTTTTTTTTTGCATATACATTCTGGCTTTGAAAATTTACTCCTTGCTTTGACCCTAGCTAACAGAAGCTGCCCTTGTGGCTTGAGATCTTGTAATAAATCATTCAAGTCAACTTAGGCTAAAACTTTGCCAGATGTTGTACATGTGTCAGTCATGGTAGACTGAAGTATCTCACTTCTTACAGGGACTGGGTTTACCTGACCCCAGAGGGAGGAGAAGCAAAGGTAAAAGCTGAATTATTGCTTCCAAAAATACTGAGCTCGTTCTAAATCGTCGACAGATGAACAAACTGCAGGACACAAGATTTTGTGGATGAGAACAAAGAGACCCTTCTTTTCTACTATAGTGCCTGCAAAACGAGGCTGCAGAGCTGTTGTGGGCTGTAAAGCACTTTATCAGTCTGCAGTCTGCGTTCCAGGCACAGGCTGTGCCTGCCACCAGTAGCGCGTACGCGGGTACTGAACTCGTACGGAGCTGCTGGTGGGAAGCTTGGGCCAACAGCACACAGCTCAACACATTGACATAAGTACGAACAACGCTTGCTAATTATCCCATCGCTTATTAAGATTGCAGCTGATTATGGTAGTTCCAAATTGCTGTCAGACTGTATTTTCTTGCTCACAAACACATGCACTTCTGCTTTAAATTGGTACCTCTATTTCAATCCTAGTTATACATATTTCAAGCAACTGCTGGATTGTTTTATGTTTGGTTATTAAGAGTCCTGAAATGAGTAAATGGATGAATGGAGCTTTAGGCAGGGTTTTAAGCACAGTTGAACTTTAAAAAAAATCTCTACCGTAATTATACCATCCCTGGCTTTTATCCAGCTAAGGTTTATCTGCTCTCTGAGGCTGCAGCCTTTTTTAAAGATTGGAATGCCTCTATATGCTGTACACCTACAAGATATCCACACAGTAAGCTGCTGAAAATGCATCTGTGGTGGGTTAACTCCGACTGGTTAACCCACCAAGCCACTCTGTCACCCTCCCCCTTTCCTCTCCTTCCTCTGCAGAGCAAAAGGGGAAAGGGAAATAAGATGGAGACAAAACCCTTGTGGGTGAAACAAAGGCAGTTTAATGAAAAGCAAAGGCAAGCCATGCCATGTGCAGAAGTGAAGAGAAAAAAAACCCCAAAGATTTATTCTCTACTTCCCATCCCCAGGCCGATGTCTGGCATCTTCCCTGCAAGCTCCTGAAACTCCTGTCCCATTGAGGGGAATGTTAGAAGAGCCTTGGTGCTGTGTGAGCACTGCTCAGTGGCAGTCACAACATGGGTGTTATCAACACCCTTCTGACTCCCAGCACAAAAGCTCTGCACCAGGAGGGCTGCAGTGGGGAAATCGGCTCAGCCAGACCTGCGACAGCATCTTCATCTGTTTGGCCTTGAATATGTTTTGTGCTGCCATGACAACTTGGTCACAAAGAGCCTTGGGTTCGTGGTTTCCAGGCTTGATTAATACAATGTACTGTAATTAGGAATAGGAAAAACCCCCACAGGCTCTTTTCCAATTTAAATATTCCCACTGCTCCCAAGACTTCCCCATCTTTCGTTGTGCATTGTTTCAGATTAGTCATAATTGAAATATTTATTTTGTTTACTGCGGCTCAGACACTGGGAAGAGTCCCTAGAATTCATTGGAGCTTTCAACCTCTGAACAGCTTGGTTTTGGGGTCTCTTTGAGAGAGTTGTATAATTTGATATGCACCCTGAGGATGACCTGAGGTACTGAATAACAGCATTTCAACGTTGTACTTTTATAGCACCAGTGCTTATCTGAAGAGAATTACAGATAATAGAAGCAAGACTACTTACTTTACTCGACAGATTCTTCAATGGCTGTTACTTCTTTCCTGCGCCAGTGTAGATGGGGAATGAGTTGGTGAGTAATATTGAAAGCACTGAAATGGGAAAGAGAGCAAAACTACATCTATTTAATTTTTCTAGGTGGAATGGTAACTGGTTTGACAAGATAGATTTAGATTTTTCCTTTTTTTGAAATGTGAATTGTAACTTAACCAAATGGTCTTACTTAATTTTTTTGACGACAGTTGCTGTAGAAATGTGTGCACAGCTACTGTTTTGGTAAACAAAGTCTAGTAGCCAGATGGCAGTAATATTTAAAAAGTTGAGTGATGTGGTTTGGGAAGCATCCAACTGGAATATGCAGTGCTTGCCTAGGTACCTCAGATTTAGTACACAGTGGAAGACTTTAAATGTGTTATCACTGCAGTGGCTTGAAGGAACAAACAGACTCTTATATAAAGTACAAATAATGCTTATTAAACTTGCAGTTGATTTTTTTCTGGTAGATGGTCCAAATTGCTGTCAGACTCTGTTTTCGTAGACATAAACAGATGTGCTCCTGCTCTAAATCAGCATAACTATTCCAAACCTCATTACACATATTTTAAACAACTGTTAAATACTAGGTTTCAAATAATTTCTGGTTTCATGTAGGGCTTAATTTCTCAAGTAGGTCCTTTCCTCCCTGTTCTTCCTATGTATCGTCCTACTTGAAAGTTTCGAACTTGGTACATTTGGCTACCTGCTGTGTGACAAGAGAACTGCTGTTGAGGGAAGAAGGAAAATAGTTTTCTTGCAAGGTATTGATGCCTAGAGTACTCTACCCTTTTTTTTTATTTTTTTAATCTGTTGGGTAGTTGTTTACTGTGGTGTATTAAAATAGCTTAGTAAAATATAAGCAAAATCTAGTGTAGATTCTAAAGTAGCCTATAGACTAGCTGGAAGATTCTTAGCATCAGCTTCACCACCGTCAAATATACTGGGAGATAATGAATCTGATCCAGCTCTTGGTGACACAGCTATGGGAAAATATGATCCTTGAGCTACTGAGCACCAAAATACTCTTTTCTAAGTCATGAAGTAAGTATTATCAATAAATGGTGGCAGACTGTCCCCCCCCCCATCCCCTTCTGACTCCCCTCCTGGCCCCTGTTTCCCCCTTTCTCTCTCTCTCTTTTTATTGATTAAAACATGGGGTGGGTCGTCGTGCAACACTGCCTGCCTCTTCTTTCCCCCCAGCTTTTGATGTGGGCAAAGTGCATTGTGAACAGTTGAAGCAAACAAGCCAGACCCCCCTTCCTGTCTAGACTGCCTGTTTCTCATGCACTGCTCTTCCTTGGCGCAGACGTTACTCACAGGTTGTGCTCCTGCTCCTGCCTGAGCGGCAGCGCGGGCTCTGCCTTTCTTTGTCGGGAGTTCACCTTCTGCTGGTGTGAGGCGTCCTTCTCGTCGGAGGGGGCAGCTTACCCTGCAAACTTTTTACATACCGACTTGTGCTTTTCAGAGTGCTGCAAATACAAGGCAGTGTTTTGGCAGCTGCAGCCTGAGCGTCCCCTGTGGGTGGGAGAGGCCGAGTGTCGTCAGGATTCCTCGGGGACTGCCTCAGCTGGCCGTGCCTACCCTGCCACCGCCGTGCTCTCGCTGCCATCCAGATCCCCAGCACCCTCACCCCCAGCACAGAGGATTTTTTTGGATTGTGAATATACGTCATACTCCAGCGCTGCAAACGTTAGCAAACTGCCCCTGGTCTGCTGGAAGCTTTTTCTCTGCCCTTTGAAGTGGTGGTGGAGTGGGTCATCAGTGTGCAACATCCAAGTGTTGGAATGAGCGGCTTCCTTACGGCAGGGCCTTTGGATTCCTGGGGAGAAGAAAGCAAAACAAACTTAGGTCATTGCAGGCACAGGCACACAGAAAGATTACTGTAATTTTCTGTCTCTTCATTAACTTAAAGAACAGTAAGAAGGAGAGCTTCCTCTGCTTTCAAGAAAGGTGTTTTCTTGCTGGAGGATTCCAGGCCAGGAGCTCTGCAGCTGAATCTTTTTATCAAGGCTTTTTTTCCTTACTTAAATAAGTGAGGAAAATGAATAGTTAAGTAGTTTGTTTTCAGTAAGTTTTACTCCTGATTTCAAAATTAGCTCTGAAAGAATAATTACAAGTAGTATTTGTTTTGGGTTGATCAGCTTGTAGAACACCTTTAAAATAATTGTTCCTTATCCGACTAAACCACTATTTCATTATAGCAGTAGATTCTACAAATATCCTTGGCAACACTTTGTTTCACTATAAAAATCACTTCATATAAAAATTCACTGTCCAAATGTGGTAAACAATAAGGTTACAGGGACAGCTAGCAACAAAATCCCTGAAATTCACCTAGAATGCAAATAATGCTTGCAGCTTTCCCAGGGTTCATTTATTTTCAAGACAGACTGAAGAGAAGATACAAAGGTTGATTCTCCATATCCTGGAGAACTGGGCAATTTATTTTTTTTTCCATGTAGCTTTTTCCAGAAATGAAGTATTAGCTTGCTTTAAAAGGTGTTTTTTTCATCTGTCCCTTTTCATGGTCTAGAAGACTTGGAACTTGGGTTGCCCTCACTTTCAAAAAACAAACCACCTTTCAAAACACAATGTGTGGACAGTGACATAATATAGTCTTAAAAAGAAAGTAAGGTTTTGTTTTTTTTTTTTCTGACCACTTTATCTCTGGCAGGAATACTTTACAAGCATATAAAATTTGCAAAACCAGAATATAACAATTCTATTTCTACTTAATAAATTTTATGTATATGAATAAAAAAATTAAAATATGTTAGACAGCGGGGGAATTGGACTAGATGACCCTTCCAGCCCAGATGTTCTATGATTCTACACTATGATTCTTTGACTTTTCTGGAAGAGTCTTGTTTCTGCTTCATGATTTTAGTATTCAGACTGCAGTCGACATGAAGAGGAACAAGGAGGTTGTCTGTGTTAAATATGCCCGTGGTGGAAGAAATAGATCTTGTTCGTTTGTTCTCAGTCTTCCTCAATTCATTTGAGAAATTACTCTGCTTGCCCTCATATGCTTTATAGATTTCAATAATTGTGATAGTCCTTCTTCATTAATAGAGTCACCATTGCCTCATTTTTAGAGGCATTGGTGTGTTGTTTCTATTGCTTTAAAAAGAGAATTGCTTTAAATTGCTTGTTTGAATTGTTTCAGTTGGTTTTAAAAGAGAAAATTTATGTATTCCCTTAACACAAATTACATACCTTTGTGTTTAAGCACAAAAAAATTAAAATATTCTTCTTGACAATACACAGAATGTGTTGGGCAGATCCAAAATGAGGAAGATTAACTGGTGTTTTTTGTGTTGTTCTGATTGCACACCAGCTCCTTCTTTGTGTGCGTGCGTGTAAGGGGCAGGATGTTGGTCTTTCCTTCTGCGGTTCCTCCCTGGTACAGTCTTCTCAGCCTCTGCAGTCTGTACTCTGATCAGTGATACCAAGCAGGCAGCAACCAACTTCAGCCTGCTGATTCTCAAAGCTGTCAGCCAATGCAGTGATGCTCTGTTCTACAAAATTCTCAGGGCAGTGTTTGGGTTGCACGTCAGAACAGCCTCCATGTGTGTGTTGGGTGAGCAGAAAGGCCCTGTCCACTGGAGTCCTGAGGTCCTCAGGAATGATGCTTGTCTATTGCCTAAATAAAGGAAGGATAGGGAAGCCTTGGGCATCCTTTTGTATAAAAAGAATGAGCTATTTGACTATCACATGCTCACAACAGATAAAAGAAGACTACACTGATCATCTCTCTGGCCAACAAGGGCTGTCTCTGCCACTTCCTTCTCATGTGTGAATCTGTTCATAGCTTTGAACAAGGAAAACAGACCAATTGCAATTTTGTTCCTAACACCCTAAAGCAGCCTGTAGGGATACTTCAGCAACGTCATAGCCCCCAAATCTTCCTAGCGACAAAGTAATCTGAAAGCTTAATTTGGGAGCAAATTCTGCCTGTATAATCTTGAATGTCTAGCTGGGATAAAGCTTATTTTAGCTAAGGATATTGGAATCTCCTTTGCCTTGCATTACATTCACCCTCCAGCGGAGTGCAGATTATCCCTTGTTCCAAAGCAGGTTTAAAGTAGTGTTTTTCAGAGGCCATCACTTCAGTAATACAGGGTGGATTTATTACCTGTACTTGGGCTGCTTTGGAAGTACACAGTTCAAGTCGAAATCTGAGTTGGGAACCATGCATGCCAGTGCTCACTAGCATGGCCAGTCATTGTGTCACCTGGAGTAACCATGTTCATAGTTTTATCTGAGTAGCTGAGTAGAGGGGAGGATTGGTGACACTATGGAAAATACATTTGACATAGGAGCATGTTGACGTCTTTCCTGAAGGACATGTGCTGGTCCAACACTTGACTCCAAAACCCCAAACCCTTGTTCTGTAGTTAAAACCTTCTTTCCTCTGAGGTTGCCAATGTGAACAAAATTATGAATAACTGTATGTAACAGAGCTTAATATTACTGCTTTAAGAGTCCTATAGTAGAAAGTATAAAAACTGTTGCAAAGGCCACTGCTATAATGCAAATATTTACATTTCCAGTGGCAGGAGTAGCCTGGAGTAGGTTTCCCACCAGCTGTTAAAATACGATTGATTCCCTTTCCACTTCCCATTGTATCAAAACAATATAAAACTATAGACTGGAAAGTAAGACTTATTATTTAGTAGTTGCATGCCAGAAGCTTGTCACATTTGGTTATCTCACCCCGAGTCTTGTTTTTTTTTTAGTCTAGAATAGTCTGAGCTGCGTGTTTGGGGCTTTTTTACAAAGAACATCAGGGAGAAGGCCTGATAAAAAGTAGGATATTTTTCAAAGGGAATCATGTTACTTAAGTGTACATAATATCTGAACAAACAGGCAATGAACAGCATATAATTCTGCATGTTATGCAGTGGCATTAAATATACATATTAGTAAGGTAGCAGATGCTGTAGTTGTGAAGTTATCATGTAAAGTCGCAGTCTTTAGCAGCAGGGTGCTGCTCTATGTGAGACTCCTTCACATGTAATGTATAGCTAATTTCAGCTCTGTGGTCCATGAGAGACCAGAGGGGATCAGGGAGGGGTAGTGTGTTCCAGCAACCCAAACCATCAGGATGTGCTGAGATGTGCTTTTAATGGCACAACATTTCTGAGCTCTTGAGGGTAAATTCATAAAGAGGGATGCTTCTCTCTTACTTTGTATTCAAACTGAGGAATCACTGCTGCAAAGGGACAAGCAAGCATGTGAAGTGCATGTTTCAGGGATGATGTGGTGATAGGTGCCTCTTCTGAGGTGATGGATGTCTTGGTTTTTACTTTTTTGTGTGTGTGTGCAACCAGAAGATGAAGTAAAAGCAAGCAAGGCATATGTAAGAATTGTCACTGAAAAGGTGAGCAGTGTTTTCCCTCATCCCTCTTTCAGAGCATGCGAGGATGCTTGTTGATCCAGTTAATGCATGTCACAGACTGGAAGATGCAGTTGGCAACTGAGCCTGGCACTCACACGTCTCATGGGCATTGTCTTGTGAGGGGTGAGGACTAGGAGCTTTCTTGCTGAGAAACAGGGTGTTCTTGTGAGTATGCAGGAGCCAATAAGCTTTGGGTATTCCAGATTCATTACTGATATTAGTTGGTGTTTCTAAAGTATTTTGAAAGTAGTAGGTCTGATGTTCAAATATTAATGTGGGAAAGTGACTCCATTTAACCTTAAAAAAACATCAGAGCTTGTTAGAACCAAGCTAGGTCTGTGAATCTGAACTTGTAAAACTTCCTTCAAGAATTTAAGGTTAGGAGGTACATGGACACCTGTCACAATCCCACCCAGAGATTCACACTGCAGAGAGGGAAGGCAGAATTCTAAGGAAACAACTGATAAGTTTTGCAGCTCCTGATAGCTGTCTCACTCCTTATCAGAGGAGGAGGCCTGTTTGACTAAACAGGAAAATGAGATGTAGGGAATTCTTGCTATCTACTGCAATCTACCATGGTATAGTGAATAATCTATTTAGATGACCTCTTAACAGGTAAAAATAACCTAAAACATAGTCAACCTTCTGAAAATATCACCTTAGCTAAACAGGTCTTTTCCATCCCATTTGACTGAAGAGGGTGTGGGATGGATTTTTTGGGCTGTCAATTTTAAAGAGTTGACAAGTCTGTCATAGTAAAAAGCTACTCCCTTCAAATTACTCTGCTGATATCAGGGGGGGTGGCCTACAAAAAGCAATGTGGATGTTGTTGCAGGCCACAAGACTGAAGAGCGTTCTTTCTGGAAGCTTTAAATGTCTTTTGAACTGTTTGATGTATAAAGAAAATAAATCTATAGCCTTCTGTGTAAGGAGCTATTCTGCTGACCACTTGCCCAATACAGAATGATGTTATTACTAACAGGCAGACCAGCAGCCAAACTCCTCCCTCTGCTCCCACATCAGACACCCCAGAGCCAAAGTGCCGGACAGCTGGAGGGAGGAATGAGTCAGTGCACTCACTGACAGCATATTGTGTCAAGAAGGGAAGAGTGAGAAGAAGAGTGAGTCAGGAACCCTGCCATGGAAGATGGTAGCAGCCAGGCAATGAGCCCAGTTATGTAGTAGTTTCCTAGAGAGACACTCATGATCTTGCCCCACCATCCTGGGAACTCCATTTGCTATAAAGAGTCAGGGAGCTTTTTCAATAACCAGAAACCCCACATAGCACATCCACTAGGTAGACAGACCTCCCAATCCCACTGCAAGCAGAGCCAGCTCTTATAGAGGTGGTTTCTTGCCCCAGCTCCAAGTTCATGTGGAAGGTGGGGGCACCTGGTGGTGATCTCCTAATCAGTTCCCTCCCAAGGCTGACCACATCCTGGGTGAAAAGCAATCAGGAGGGTCCTTCTTGCCTGGTTGTCACATCATCCATATGCCCACCCTCATTCAGGGCTGGGAGTTTAACCCCAGCACTTCATTCAGTACTTTGACACATGGATGAGCTACAACCCTCACACTACCACCAGGTGCAAAACCATCATTCTCTGCCTTGCGTTTCCGGGACGCAGGGATACTCTGGCTTGAATGAGATTTGCAGCTGGTTGAATTTACTTGGCACAGTTCGACACCCTTATCGGACCCATCCTTGCATTTCGGGCCTTCATCACACTGCTGTCAGTTAGGCACATGCTGCCCATTTTTGTACGTGTCCTCCTTGTGCAGGCACTTCTGATACTGCCATCTCCATCAAGTCTCCATAGCGAAGAAGCATAGTGTCCATCATTACATAGAATTGAGATTTTTCACACGTTGTCCTTGCACTGGGCAGCTCTGCAGTGGGTCTGTACAATAAGGCTCTACACCATCTGGTCATTCTTGCAGGTAACACTTATTTGTGGGTACATGTTCCCATTTTTCTTGCCCAGGCTTCATGATTAAGGTGATGTTTTCCTTCCCTGCAGCTATTACTTCAGCTGGTTCAAGAGGGCCACTTGGCCCTTGGACCCATACTTTTGCTCCATTACTAAAATTGGTGGATCCAAACCCTTTATCTCCACATATGGTGGTAACTTGGGGTTGTTTCCCTCTCCTCACTGTTGTCTTTAAAACTGGCAAAATCAATAACTGTGTTATTCTATTGTGGGCTTGAATAATCAAATCTAGCCTTCCATGATTTACCAAGATTACCTTAATTTCTCCTTCATAGCCTGCATCAGTCACTCCTTCCATGATGTGAACACCCTTTAGGCCCAAGTTCAAACAAGCAGCTATCAGACCAAAGTGTCCTGGGGGAACTTGGATTCCTATCCCAGTGTTAGTAACTCTTACCTGTTTTTGACTTATTTTTATCTATTCTAGTGCACAAAGATCTAGCCCAGCAGCCCCTGGAGTGGCCCCGTATGGGGTTATTGCACCCAGGACAATTTCCCAGTAAGTCAAAGTTTCACTCACTGTTAGAGGCTGTATCTGCAAATTTGGCATAGTCATGCACATCAAGGGAGTCCCAATCTCCCCGATGGGTCTATTGGTGAGAGCATGTAGTGCATCTGTGAGATGAGTTCTCCACCTGTACAGGTTTCCATCTCCCAGGTTCCTTAACTGCTCCTTTAATATCCCATTGATCCATTCAGTCAGTCATCATCGGTTCTGGGGTCAAGGTTCAATGAAGTCTATCTGCCAGATTTGTCCTGGCAATTTCCCTCTCCCCAGTTCTCCTGTAGCTGCAATGTCACATTATCCTGTTGGGTTCTTTCCCAGGGTACAGGTCAGAATACAGCCACCAGTCGCCCTCCTCCCCCAGAACAGCTGATCCAGCCGCAGGGAGCTTTCCGTGGGCAGGGGCAGAGTCCTGCTGACTTTCCAGAGGAGGTGCTGAAGGCTGAACTGCTTCGGAGTTGTTCACCTCATATCTCTGCACTTCTCTGCAGGGTTTATCTAGCCCTCTCTGCCTGTGTCATCTCCATAGTTTTGCTGCAGGGTGCTGCGTCCTGTAACGAAGCCGCAAACATCTCCCCTCCAAGGAGTCTGTGTTGGCTGGTCTGATGGCGTTTGGTTTCTCAGTCTTCACTCTCCCTGGGGCCCCACTGATGTCAGGTACTTTGATTTCTTTCAGTCTCTCGGGGGCCCCATTCTCCAAGATCCCGCAGTTGTATTTTATCAGTTACCTCTCTAATGGACTTCCCTGTCTTGTTAAGCAAAAGCGTTGTTAATAGACATTTATAGGCTGGTGGAGCAGTTCTAATAAGGGTATTTCTCATAGAAACAGTGGATGCAAGTTGCATTAAGACATCAGCTCGTCCAGCAAAGATGACTGATTTCATCCTTTCTTCCTTCATGCATTGAATTCTGTCCTGCAGAGCGTACCATGGCCAGTATGATCCTGGCCAGGCGTTCTCCATTGGGTATTTATTTCTACATCCTGCAGTGGCCAAGGCCAACAAATTAGTCATTTGGTCGTCATTCTGAAATGCGTCTTGCACAAAGGAATCGGATCTCAGCATGACAAATTTCCCGGCGTCTGCCACATCAAGAGTAACTCCTGATGCTCTGTGATCATAGAGGCCCATGGTCCGTGAGAGCAGGGGTTCACCTAGCCATTGTTTAAATCACTCAGTGATGTCATTTACCTCTTGTTGTGTATGATCTTCTAATGCATCTTTTCTCAGCAGCTGCCTGTTGTCATCAAAGTTTGCCCTTTGCCTATAAACTGGACTTACATCATGAGGCTCGCTTGAGGAGTCACCCTCATCAGAATCTGCTGAGTACCAGACATCATCATCATCCTCTTGTACCACAGCTGAGTGAACCTTTCTCCAAGTAACTTGCCACCTTTTATGATTATGGTGGGCAACTCTAAACTTCAGATTTCTCAGGTGACATCTGGGAAATACCCAGCTTATTGTCTAGGAACTTATTCAGGCACTGCAGTGTTGTGATCTGACTCCATAAATCATTGAGCTGCTGCTCAATATGGGAGTGCTGTGATACCAATTGTTCTTTTAACTGGTGCTGTTTCTTATAAGTGATCAGCAATATCCATCCCCATCTGACAACATTCATGCCTTTCTTGCAGCATAATTTGTGGACCATATCTAGTATATCATGAGGTTCGGCATCTCCTAATTGACCCTCCCATTGTTCATATAGTCCAACAAACTTGGCCCATTCGAGGGCTCACAAAAAGTATGGAGGGTCTCTCCAATCAGGAGTTTCAGATAGGGCTGTCCGTGATGCCAGCTTTCTTCTGCTGACTGCTTGTCCAGCATAGAATATTATCATTAACAGGCAGAGCAGCAGCTCCCTCCGCTCCCATGTCATACACCAGAGAGCCAAGGTGCCAGACCGTTGGAGGGAAAGCCAATGCACTCGCTCAACCATGCCATAGGAGTAAGAATCGGCCAGGCATTGAGCCCAGTTATGTAGTAATTTCCCAGAGACAGACTCATGATCTTGCCCCACCATCCTGGGAACTCCACTTGCTATAAAGAGTCATGGAGCTTTTTCAATAACCAAAATCCCTGCATAGCACACCCACTAGGTAGACAGACCTCCCAGCCCCACTGCAAGCAGAGCCAGCTCTTATAGATGTGGTTTCTTGCCCCACCTCCAAGTTCATGTGGAAGGTGGGGGCACCTGGTGGAGATCTCCTAATCAGTTCCCTCCCAAGGCTGTCCAGACACTGGGTGAAAAGCAATCGGGAATGTACTTCTTGCCTGGTTGTGGACATCATCCATATGCCACCCCTCATTCAGGGCTGGGGTTTTAACCCCAGCACTTCAGGGGCTTGGCTCTGAAGTATTTCAGTTTATTTTGATGAGACCTGGGATACTGACAGTGTTAAAAGTTAAAGACCCCGTTTTCAGTTTCAGGTTCATCATAGGAGAAGCTAGGTACAGAATTTTACTGTTCTTTTTCTGGCTTTCTTGTTGTGACACAGAGAACTAATTTAAATACTACCAAGTCTCTCAATCTGAGTATCTTGGGCAACACTGAAAACTAATTTGTATGTAATTTTTTCTCTGTCTTGTTATTTAAGTGTACTGTGACTACACAGCCTTAGGCAGGTGACAATGTTATGATGTAATAGCCCATGAATGTATCGCTGAATTTAATCTGAGACAGTCTTTAATGACTACTAATAATAAAAACAAGTGAGGTTAGAGGCGTGATTCTTGTTAAACTTTTCTGCCAGCCATAGGCACCCTCCATCTTTACCTGTTTCAGAGTTTCTATAAACATCTATTCTTTTTCTTCAATAGCTTGGAATAGTCTTTTTTACCCCTCCCAATTATGTTTATATGGGTTATGGTAAAAGCCAAGAGCACAGACAGAAAGTCTTTCCTTATTACAGAACATAGACCTATAGGCATGAGACCTTCATCTAAAAGGAGATTTAGTACCGCTACAAGACCAACATCTAATTTGAGATAAGTAAAATCAGTAAATAGCCTGGAGTCACAGAATTAGTCAGCAGTGTACTTAGTCTTATGGATTGGGTTTCACGTTCATCGCGAGCCTAACCCTTGACTATATTTTGGTAGGCAACCAAAGTTAGTAAAACGAGGCACTAACCACATTTCCACAAGTAGCCCATCTACCAGATGATCACAAATGCTAATAGATGTAGTATAGATAATCAAAAGGTGAAGCCCCAAAACAAATGGCAACAGAATGCAGAGATCTAGAAGGGAGAGTTATTTCATCATTGCATGAAAGCAGGCAGCTGCTTGGCTCAGAAGTAGGTAGAGAGACTTTTAGATTTAGATTTGCGACAATTAGATTGTGTTCAGCTGTATAGTTTGTTCTCCTTCCTTAGGTTGTTTTCTTTCATTTATCCTGGAGGTTCTTCTTCATTCATTGTGTAGTTCTGTTTTTTTCCTTCTTCCCCCAGTCTTTCCAGACCTTGCACTATCTCTGTCTGTGGTGTTATCTAGAAAGTTTTGATTTTGTGATTGTGAGGCATGAATTTTAAAAAAGAAAAATCTCATGTTGTGTTTTGTTGTTTGACCTTATGCATGGTAATAGAGGCATGGAGAACATGTTATGTGCTAACATACATTCCTGTAATCTGATGAACAGTTAAGAGTAACTGCATCTTGTTAAAATTCTGGATGCTAATAATTTCTTGGCCCTGTGCAAGGAGGAATGGTATGCCTTCAAGGAGAATTGGTGTGTGGCTTTAGAGGAAGGGGTGGTCTCTTAAATTACTTCTTTAAGAAAACTGTGTATTAATCTTACCTGTGTTGTTTGAGGAGGAGCCCTGTGCTCTGAACGTGCTGTCATTTGCTTAGTCAGCAGAAGAACGCACGTCAGGGTCACACACAGAGACACAGAGACACACACAGACAGACACACAGACATAGAGACACAGGCACACACACAGACACAGACACACACACAGATACAGAGACACACACAGACACACACAAAGAGAGACAGACACAGGCAGACACAGACAGCCGCACGCACGCAGACAGACACACACGCAGACAGACACACACACAGACAGACACACAGACAGACACACACACACTCTACCCCTGCGACATGCACTTGGTGTGCACACATGCCAGGAAATTAAGGCCTCGGCACACAGGTAGCTTTGTTTGAACTAACAGATATTCTTATTTTATAAAAAGATAAGTGGGATGCTCACACTCAAAATAGTTTGTCTTTTGAAATCCATTTTTCTTACATGAAGCCTATTCATTTTGCATCCCGTGTCTGGAAAGAGGTGGTGCATACCTATATGGAGGAGTACACGTATGGCAGGTCTTATCAGCTAGTTTTGACAATGGGTTGCACTAGTCATCACTACTGTATATTGTTCTGATTTAATCAAGTAATAACTGGAACAGCGAGAAGTAAATTAGAATATATGGAAATACTGGCACCACAAAACCCTGATTTCAAACAGTATGTCCGTTTGTTTTGTGCATTTAGGCTGTGTGCCAGTGTTATCAAGGATATTCTGATGTATATATGTAACCTTTGCATAACCTTTTTTTTAACACTTTAATTGTTATCACAGTAGTTTCTTGGGATTTGAGTCTGCATTTATCTCTGCTGCAGTTGGCTGTGGACAGCTAGAAAAAAAAAATACTTCCCCTGATGTTGGCTTCAGCCATACAAGGATGACTCACTTGTGATGCTGGTGTTTTTTTAGACTTTCATCCTGGAACTCTTTCAACACTATGGTTTTAGTGGCTTTTTCCCTGCTGCTTTGTCAGTAAATAGTACTTTGTACTTCATTATTTTTTGCTGGAATCCCTTGTAATGCTCTGGTGACCAGAGCAAGTTGCTGAAAACTTTGATCTTGTAATATTTACTGTCTGAAATGAATTGAGCCCTTCCAAAGTACTACGTAGTGACTGTTGTTTCCACACTTCTGTTTCTCTTCTTACTTCCACTTTTGATTATGAACAAAACAGGTGTTCAGTGAATATCCTGACTCTTGTAGCAGTAGACAAACATTTATTTAAAAAATCTAAGCAATAGATACATGTTGTAAAAGCTAAAAATTATGTCTTTGTGAATATTTAGCATACAAGTGGAAGAATAGAATCATAGCTGTAAAGAAAAGGTCTCCCTTCTATTCTGGGAGTTTTAATGTAATTTTTCGTTTGGCACAAGTGCGGCATTGATATATATTCTTTTTTTTTTTCCTCCCCCTTTTTAAACAAAAGAAAATTATTTATTCCACAATAGTAATGGAAATGGGAGTGGCAGTTTCCTCTTTTAGGCCAAGTATAACATTTCCTGATGGACAGTCAGTTTAGTTTCAAAATTGTATTGGTTTGTGCTTTTGCATAGCTTAAACTCTTTGAGTGCAGTCTTAAATTACTCACAGTTAAATGTTTGGTGTTGTTGGAATGACCTCAATACCTTTTACTGCAGGATGCCTGTGTTTCAGACATCCTGTGCTGGATTTTCCCAAACCGTAAGTATAGCTGTGGAAATCAAGCCACCCTCTTTCACAAAGTAGTAATTTCCTAATATTTTCAAAAACTCTTCCCAAGTTTATATCAGTGATTGCTGTTCTCTTCCTTTTTAGGATTTTAGCCACTTCCAATTAAAAGGTACAGTGGGAGTTTGATTAAGTCCTTATCCAGAGGATGAGAACATAGTTTTTCTTGATGATAAAGCAGTGTTATAAGTCAAGCAGAACGTAATTTAAAGAAGTTTTTCCTTGTTCCTTTTGCCCATTTTCTGATGAAACTTTATGCTTTTCTGTGGCCTATGCTAATTGAGTTCAGTTTCTTTGAAAAGCTCTGTAGACAACTGCTGCTAGTCATGCTTTATTTATAAAAGCTGAGCAATGTTGGAGCCTTACCAGAGGTACTGTGAAATTGAGATGAAGATGGACCCTTTTAAGATGATAAAGGGAAGCTGATACAGCATGTATGACATAAGGAAATGACATGTGGTAGCAGCAATAAAGAGTGTGAAAAGAGCAGAGATGTGATTGCACTGATGGGGAAATTTTGAAAGAAACAAACAAAAATTTGGATAGTCTGGGTTCTTATTCTTTCCCTCCCGTTGACATGAGCAGGTCTTGTGTGGAGATTTTCTTTGTTCTCAGATTTAATTTGTGTTGCTTCTTTTGGCAGTGATAAATGATTCATAGTTGAAGGTATGCCTGTGCTATGCACGTGTAATACGTAAAATTTCTTCTCTTAGCAATAAGAATGTAAATCATAGCTTCAAAAAACTCCTATATATCTGTTTGACAGGCAAAACTTCTTCTAAGTTGCTTAAAACAACTGACAATCTGTAAATATTTACTTCTTGAACCTAAGAGCAGCCTGTTTCTTGTTTTACTTTAAGGATATCTTAATGAAAGCAGGAGGTTTAATCTGAGTTTGTTTGGTTTTGTTGCTCTTCCTCATTTGCAGTCACTTTCCCATTTTTGATATTTATATTAGTGCTGTAGCAATATCCTGGTTTAGAGTAGAACAGAACTAATTCTGTTCAGTGATTTTACTTTCAGCTAAAGCTCTTTTAACTAACTGCACTTTCTGAAGGTAACAGCAGATTTTCAGTGTCTGCTTCTAGCAGTGGTAACACCCCATGTTCAGAGCTACCACCAAGGACTGGTGTGCAGACCGAGGTCACTGATAAATCCTGTGCAGCATTCTGAGGGGGGCAGAAATGAAAGGCCACACCTGAGGGGAGGTGTGGACAGGACAGTCAACCCTAGAATGACCAGTGGGGCATTCCATCCCATGTCCCTCATATTCGGTGTAAAGCTGAGGGATCACAAGGGTCAAGCCCCTTTTCTCTTTTGCTGCTCCTTCAGTGGCCAGCATCCGAGGAGGACTCCGTCCATCCTGCCTTTGGTCCCGAGCCGTGTGCTCCTGAACCCAGTTCCAGAATCCAGCCCCTGTACCCAGTTGTCACCTGCTGCTGAGTCCAGTCTACGACATTTCCCCAGGGCCCGCCCCCCAGCATTGAGGGTGATGTAATTGCTGCTGATGAGCACCCTCAGCATGGTCCTGGGTTGCAGATCCTTGCAGACTGCTTGCATATCCTGCTGTCTCGATCTGTTCCCTTTGAAAAAAAAAAAAAAAAAAAAAGGCCGGTCGAGTTCACCAGCAGTGTGAGGGTTTGTTTATGAAAGTTTAAATGTAGATTAGTAATCTGTCTTAACCTCTTGTTTCCAGGCTTTGTTATGTTTGAATGTAAACTTGAGCCTGATGCTGACCTACATTGGTATTCTGTTACAGTTCATTTATAAACATTTTAGTATATCTTAAACTCAATTATTTTGGAGTAGCTCCACTTCTATCAACTTTCTTGAGTATTAATTAGCCTTTCTTTGCCTTACCTTTTTTTTTTTTTTAATTCCAGTTTCTCTGCAGCATCAGTGCAGTTTTGATGAGTCCCTCTTCACATTTTTGCAGGAGCAAGTTGCTGTTATGATGAAACAGCTGGTTTCCCTCAGCTCAGCCCATTAAGTCTGCCTCAAAAGTTTGAGGCTTCTATATTCCATGCGTCATAAATCATAAAATGTTATTTTGCCCACATTTTTGCAAAGCTTATGATTTCTTTGGCATGCTTGGTTTTTTTAATAGCTGTCACATGGTCTCTGTGGTGTATATCATTAGAAAAATTTCCGTATATATATATAAATACGTATGTTGTCTGCTGGTGTCCTGCAGTAAACTGTACTTTTCTACCCATGAGTTTCTGAATTTCCAAGCTCACACTGAGATTTTTTTGTTTGGTTGTTTACTATTGCTCTTACAATATGTTGTACTGAGAAGGGAGCTCTTAAAACCTTAGTATAGAGGAGTAAAGTTTGCTTTAAGCAGAAGTCTTTTTAAAAAAATGAATTAAATTATTTTTTTAAAAACCCCAACAAGACACAAAACCAACAAGAAGGCATGGGTTGTGTATCTGATGGAGGGTGGCCTGCAGCCATGGATTGGTAGCCTTCTTAACCTGATAGGAGTCAGTCAGCATTCACATTTCTAGTGAATGCTCAGCACTGTATTCAGCCTTAATTGAAGAGACTCCTCTGCTTCTGCTTTGTGACCCGTAAGCATTGTTTTCTGTAGCATCCTAGATCGCAATCTGAGCATCGCTGTGCTGGAAGTAGAATTCTATGTTACTGCTGTCTGGAAGGCATTTCTTGAAACGTCCCTTCCTAAACCAAGATTTTTCTGCTTTTGCTTTACCCACAAAGCTAATGCTTCAGACACCTAAAATGGGGTTGATTGTATCCGTAATAGATGAGTTGGAGTGCACATGACTTTGAGGTTTGGAGGGATGTGATCCAAGGCTGTGAGCAGCGCTGGTGAGAACATCATGCTGTAGTTTGTATGGGGTTCCTGTAGGGTGGGTTACAAGTTATTTAACCACAGGGACAGCAGTGAAAACTTGAGGGACTCTTGAGGCTATGTTCATGGGGTGCATGCTTTGTTCAGTGCCTCCACCTCCAGACAGCACGTGCTGCTGCAGTTTGCATCTGTTTTAAAACAATCCAGATTTTATATGGCTTTTGGGCAGGAGAAGGCATTTTTCTGTGTTATTTGCTGTTTGGACAGCCTTTAATTCTTTTTAGAGAAGAGTGGTCTGGATGGATGTATCACATCCACAGCCATCCATGACCCCTGCTTGGACCACAGTGATAAGCAGCTGCTTTTGGGCAGCAGAGATGTGATCAAGCTTGGCTTAAGGGGTTAGTGGAGGCCTTTGTCTACAGAATGTAATTAGTGGAGCAGTTTGTCAGACTTGAAGGTTTGGGCTGCTGAAGGAAGTCTTGGAAGATTTTTTTGGTTTAAGTGCCACTGTTGAATACAGTGTTAGGACAAATAATATGTGCTGTTGAAGTCAGTGGTGCTGTCACTTCTAGAGCATGCCTGTTCTTGGAGGTGTGCCAGCAGTAGTGAACTTCCAAGCTGTTAGTGGCGTGTATGCGTGGAGTTATCAAATGCTTTTCCCACTCCTCTTCCTTGCCGAGGTCCTGAAAGACCAAATCCTGACTATTGTCTTTATGAAATGAAGCTGTGGAATCCAGGTGGTTGGTTATGATGGGTTCTCTTCTAGTGCCTGAGTACAGTGGTAATGCAAATTTTGTTCTAGGTGACATTGCTCTCAAAAAATGCCGTGTGCTTTCATTGCATACAGTAAACATCTTATGTGCGTCTTTTGTTAATTAATCTTTTTTTCTACTCCTCACTACCCTTGTACCAGCATGTTTAAGGTACTGTGGGTATGTATTTTCCATTGTAAATCAATGTTTTATCTCTTTTATAAATAGGCTGCTAAAAACAGCTTCAGGGTAGAGTGGTGGCATGCAAAGTTTTACCTTCGTAATAATTTCAGAGTGCTGTGTTGATCTGTTTTTAGTGTTCCAAAGTTCAGACAGAACTGAAGGCAGAATACTTCTTTGCCATCTTAAAGGAAAACCACTTCTTAAGAGACAAAATCTGAATGAGGTAAACGTGGTTTGGACTTTTGCTTCTCTTGGGGAAAAAAAAACCAAACCACTGATCTAGGTTAGAAAAAATAGCTAATGGGCATTGTTGGAAAATACTTTCCATAACCATTTCTTGTTGTTTGGTAAGCAAGATGAAGCAAAGCATAGCAATTATGTGTTTGCCAAACAATATAGTAGGGTGGGTAAATATTAGCTGGGAACTCTGCAGGTTAATTTAAATGACTATTAAAGATAGAGAATATGATTCTGATTACCAGCATAGTTATACAGGGGGAGGTTACCTGCATAGGTCTTGCATGCTGAAGACCCTCCAGCTCCCAGAACAAGCTCTTCCTTTATTTCTTTTTCTCCTCTATAGGTAATCTTATCTGCTGGTCTTCTCTCTGTGAATGTAGAACAGTTCATGAGTTTTGCTGACTAAGAATATTTCTGGATTTTAAGATAGTGTGTGCATAGTGGTGTTCTCAAAAGGTACATGGCAGAAAGCCATGAACCATCATTCAAAAGCACTGATTTTTAAGCTTTAGGGTATTTCTGTAATTCAGTTCTGACACTTGTATTTTCTGTAAAGGATAAACAATACCCAGTGGTGATACAAAGTTGTGTTTCAAAGCTTTCAAATGCAAGTGTGAAGTTAAAGTGATTTTTTGTTTTTTCTCAAACACTGGAATTCTTGACAGTAAAGATATATTTTTGATATGTGCATTGCAGGTTTGAATTTATTTTTTTTAATGTTTTGATAAAGTGCTATCGTATGTTCATAAGAATAACCTTCTGTTTTTTAAGCTGGTAGTGTGTTTGTTGTGGTGTCATATTATTGATATTTTTAAATAGGCACCTAAAAATCTCTTAAGAGAGAATTATTTTTTTCAGTTAGATTTCACTCTGTAATAGCTGACTGTATTGTTGACTCAAATCATAAAAGAATGCGGCTTCCCTTGAATGAGAGTTTTTTTCTTTAATTTCTTTTTCTTGTGCTTACATGAACATCTTAGAATTTTGAATTCTAAGTAATTGCGATAAAAGAAACAGTCTAAAGTTTTAGATTGAATTACTGTTTATAAGTTAATTTAAAAGTTGTATTGTACTCTTGTTTTATTTCTTTGAACCACACCACCATATAATGGCGGCATGATTCCCTCCTCACCCCACAGTATTTCACATGGTGTGTTGTTATGATAGTTTTTGTTCATTTTGGTCATTATCTTCTTAAAATGCATCTTCATTCTTGGATGTATTGAGGAAGACGCTCTGTAACCCCAGGTGACAGAAGAAATGAAATAAGCTTTTGAGATGACATTGATGATGTTTACTTAGTGAAGTAACTTTGCTGCTTATCCCACTGGATTAGTGGAGCTCATTATTTCGAAATTTTTGACTTGAGTAAATAAAAGCAAAGCTGCTGCTGCTTCCCTGCACACCACTGTCATTCCTCTTCTTTAGTGACTTACAGTTTGAAGTTTCTTTTGCTTTATTCTGAAGCGGTTTTTTGTAATGATAAACATATATACTTGTGCTGGAAAATACGATATTGTAGTAATGTGAATTTTCATTTATCAGGCAGCTTTACAGTCCTACAATGTTTTTAGTTAATAGCTTGGATGCTGTCAAACAGATTTTGGCAGAAACTGCTTTGTAAAATTCACTGACTTCTTAATGCTGTCCTCCTGATGGCACTTTGGCACAGTCTCCTTCCGAAAGTATGTGGCTGAAAACTATTTTTTTGTCTGTTAAATATTTTTGCAATGTAGTTGAGGTGAGTATTCAACAGAAGCAAAATCACTTTGCAAGAGAGCTTAATTTGATACATTGTTTTAACGCTCCAACTGCATCTTTTCTAAATGCATTTTTGCAGAGTGCAAAGCCTCTGCACATAGATAATGTCAGCAGAGCTTGCATTACTGATCACGTGCTGGTTTGAAAACAGTAAAACATTTCGAACTGAGCAGCTGAAGGGAAAAGGTGAAACATGCCTGCTCTATAAATAGCTCTTGTAGGGAACCCATGCTATTCTGCCTGCAACTGTTTTGTTGCCTTTAGATAATAATGAACAAGGTTTTTAGTTTAAAGGTGAAACATTTAGTGTTCTTGGGCGTTTGGGGGATGGATTTCCAGCAGCGTTTTGTAGGTGAACGGAAGAGAAATTTTCCCTTTGAAGGGAAGTACCTATTTGGAGTGAGGCTTGCAGCTTTTAGCTGAAGAAACTTTTTCTGTTCCTTTGGATCTGTTAGTGAATTGCAATTAGAATCCGTGGACAAGGGTTTCCTTCTTGCAGGACTATGTAACATCTCACTTCTGGGCAGGCCCTATCTTACTGCCAGGGGAAGCTTTCTAGCGCAAAACACAGTCCAGCATTTTTTTACCTGCTACTAACTTTCACATTTTATTTGGATGTTGTTAGTTGGTTAACCTAAAAAAGATAAACACTGTCTGTAGGAAGGGAACAGTTCTCCCTGTTGACTGCTTTTTAGTGTTGTGGGCAGTGGAGAAGGTGGCATTCGATGTCTGGTCGTTTCAACTGTAACAGCCCTACTAGGGAGTGAGGCTCAAACAATCTCAGTGGAGAGGGTGTGGGAGCTGTGAGACACGTTTTTAACTGAACAGTGCAGGGACATAAAGGCAGGCCTGGTGTTAACTCTGAATGTTTCTGGAGACATTTATCTTTCCAGGAAGATTTTAGCATTTATGAATGCTTGAATTATATACTGACAAATTATAACTGATAATATTGTTTGAGCACCTGGTTGAACTTTTTTTTTTTTTTTTTAAATTGGTTTAATAGAAAAATCTTTAATTTGGCCTTTTTCTATTGGAATTGATAGGAGTCCAGTTATATACTGAGAGTATGAAGAAGTGGGGTCAAGCCTTTACAGGGTTCAAGTGTTGAACTTTTCCTTGGCTCATAGATAAGAGACAGTTTTATGTATGCTTCATAAGAGGAAAGTGATACTAAAAAGAAAACTCCTGTACAGTTTCTTTGGGACCACCGATCCAACTTTCACTTACTGAGAATTATGCTGAAATGGAGCTGGCTAAGTTTTAACAAAGCCTCTCTTTCTGAGGAAAAAAACACTTACAGGAGCATGTTGTGACTACTTAAAAACCAAAGGGAAAGGCAAAGGGAGTAGTTCATGATGCAAGGGGCAATTCCATTCCACTTCTCTGTGCAAGTGTTGAGAGGAGACAAGAGCAAGAATACTGCTTATCCATGGGCTTGTTAGCCCACCTCCCTTCCTCTCTGTGTGCTTCACAGCTTGCTGCCTCTTCAGCCTCAGCTCTTAACTACTTTAAGTGGTAAACATCTAGATCATATGCCAGAGATCGAAGGTGGCCCACCACTGGGGGAACGAATAGACCAATGTATTCGCTCACAATACAGCAAAGGAGAGTGAGCTGACTCCAAAACCAGGCCGTGGGAGATGGAAGGCCCCAGGCAACCAGTCCAATCCCAATCACACAGTAATTGTCAGGAGAAAGCTCCATAACTCTTCCTGTCTTAATCTTGCCCCACCATCCTTGGAACTCCATTTGCTGTGAAGAATCAGGGAGCCCCTTTTGAGAAACAGAACCCCACACAGCACACCCGCTGTGTGGACAAACCTCCCAGCCTCACTGCAAGCAGAGCCAGCTCTTACAGAGGTGTCTTCTTGTCCCGTCTCCAAGTTCATGTGGAAGGTGGGGGCACCTGGTGGTGATCTCCTAATCAGTTCCCACCCAAAGCTGGCCAGACACGGGGTGGAAAGCAATCGGACATGTACTTGTTGCCTGGGTGTGGACATCATCCATATGCCACCCCTCATTCAGGGCTGGGGGTTTAACCCAGCACTTCAATATCCTCTTGGAAAGGTGAGGTTAGTGTGTGCACATGACCTTTTCCAATGCAGAGTATCAGACTACTGCAGTTGAGTGTAATCTGAACAGTGATGCTGACAGTACAAACTCCTCTGAAATGTATAGTGTAAACACATGGAAAAAAAAATATATTTTCCTCTTTGTTTCCTGTAACTTGAAAAGCTTTTTTTTAAAACAGTTGGAGATAACAGTATTTTACACTAGAGCTATGTATATATTTCTCTTTTTTCCGTGCCTAATTTTCAGGTGATACTGCTTCTGACATTGTACTTTTCTGGTGTTTCAAGAATACTAAATCAGTTTTGGACTATGAAGGAGTGTGGGTTTATATTATTTCCATTATAAATACAAGACTTTACTTGTAGTGTCTGCTCCATACTTTGTATGTACTCTGTTCAAGTTTAATCCCGGTATGGTACATGAAATGTAGTTGTATTGTAAAATCCAGAAGAAACCCCTAAATCCTCCTATCCAGTGATAAAGTATTGAGAGCTAAACCTGGGCCTTCGTGTTGGGCAAGCAGACGTGAGTTTAGGTATGATCTTAAGAGTTAGACCTGGATTCTGCAGGGCACTGTGTCAACTTTGGCATCTTTGCTGAAGCAAGCATCTTTCTTATGGGATACTGTGTCTTCTGACAGTGCCAGAAAACCTGACGCTTTTGCCTGGGGCTTTATTATGCTGAGTGGAGAATGACCATAATGCAGACTTCTGAAATGGTGCATGCATTTCTCATTCTGCGTTACAAATTTGATATCCTGTGTGTTG
Source organism: Merops nubicus (assembly GCF_000691845.1). Taxonomy (NCBI): domain Eukaryota; kingdom Metazoa; phylum Chordata; class Aves; order Coraciiformes; family Meropidae; genus Merops; species Merops nubicus. The sequence continues at coordinate 31,882 of NW_008622217.1, forward strand.
GTAACAGCAGCAATTTCCACCTCCACGAGCTAGATAAACGTAGCCATCCTACTGCATCGCTTGAGTGAAGGGGAGCTTTAGCATGAGCTCGGTGGGAGAGGTGAAAGTAAAGAGGCTGTCAGGGAGCCAGTGTCAGAACTGAGACTAGGACCCGGGTTCGTGCCGCTAGAGTGCACTACCTCCCTCTCACTTACTGAGAGAATAGTTAAATGTGCAGGTAGGTGCCACAGGCTCCCTGGTGGGAGATTTGGAAAATTGCTACCAACTTGCTGAGGTACTGGGAGGTTCACATTGGTCTTGATCGGCTGTAGTTCTGTGTCCACAGCTATCATTTACCAAATACATGTTTTTTGTTAACAATCAAACTTTTAAGAATGCTGTGATGAAATGGCAAAGAGGGCTTATAAACTAGTGGTTTACTCCCTTTTGATTTTATTTGAGATTAAAAGAATACATACGGAATAAAGAGTTAATCATATTTGTGATTAAAGCAAGTTCTTTAAGGTATATAATTTCTCAAAAAGAGGTAAGTTCTTAATGCAATATAGTATTTTACTTATTAAGCTCTATTTTTTCCTCGCACAGGTTTCCACTTGAGTGGCACAGTGACAGAACCTGCAATGCAATCGGAGCCAGAAACTGTTTGCAATGTAGCTATCAGCTTTGATCGTTGCAAGATTACCTCAGTGACCTGTAGCTGTGGAAACAAGGACATATTTTACTGTGCACACGTTGTGGCACTCTCTTTATACCGGATCCGCAAGCCTGATCAGGTCAAACTGCATCTTCCCATTTCAGAGACACTC
>NW_008622217.1:32698-33553 GCF_000691845.1 Merops nubicus
ACTACAAAAATTTGTACAGTATTTGATCACAGTGCACCACACAGAAGTTTTGCCAACTGCTCAAAAATTAGCAGACGAAATTCTTTCTCAGAATTCAGAAATCAATCAAGTCCATGGTGAGTTTGATACTTGTTCTTCATTTTCCTTCTTTCCCTCTTTGGTTTTGAGCTTTTTTTCCATGGCATTCTGGAGTGTGACCTGCTGAGGTCTCTTCCAGCCTGAATTATGCTGTGATTCTGTGATGTTTACTAAAGAGATCCTGTTACTGAACCTTCACTTCACAATGTTTAGAAAGCGGTGCTTTTTGGAAAAAAAGAAGAGAATTCTTAAGGAATGAGCTTGATGTCTCTCTCTAGCACTGGTGGTATGTGGCCTGATCTGCTTCACACTCTTTATTTTCCAGCTATGAAAACTGACTAGTGGTGTTCTTTTTATAGCCACATTGCTTAAAGGAACTTTCTTACCAACTTACCAAAGGCATCTTTTTGTTACTTTGTTCTCTTTGAACTATCTTCTGACACTTTGATTGTATAATTTAGTTTTAATGGCAAAGCATAAAAGCAAGGAGATGTTAACAGTTTGTTTTTTTTCATTCATTAAATATACTTCTGTGTATCGTTTGGGATTTGGTTTGTATATGAAGTCGGAAGAAACAGAAAACCTGTATTTCATTCAGTGCCTTTTTCCCCCCAGTGCTGCAGCAGCCTGCAGCATCAGCAAAGGTCTTGATCTTTCCTGCTCTTTCTGCTGTATAGTGTTCTAATGGCTCTCAGTTTCTTGTACTGAACATCTTCTGTTAAAGGGTACCGAGTTTGACTTGAGGCTTCTGCGGTGGCTTTTCTATGGACCCTGCTG
>NW_008622217.1:33584-34626 GCF_000691845.1 Merops nubicus
AATTGTGTGTTCCAGGTAGAGATGACCCATCAAGTTTATTGGAGTCCTGTGTACCTGTAAGGTCACCTTTTATCTAAGATGACCAGAGCTGTGAGTGTCAGGATAGCTTAGGGAAGAGGAATAACTTATCTATGTATCTAAAAACACCATTTTTGTTTGTTGATGGAAACAGATCTTGTGTATTAGATATTTATACGTCGTAGGCAGAATCAGAGAAAAGAGTCTTGCAATAACAGGACTCATCTGCAGCCTAGCTCTTCTCTTTAGGGTCCGGTGACCCTGGCAAGCCCAGGCAGGTGGTGCTGCAAGATGGTGCATTTCAGGAGCAGTGCTCTATTTTGGCTTCCAAGGCTATGGGGACACGGCCAATGGCAAGGCAGTTGTTCTAGTTGCTGTGGAGCATAGTAAGAATTTGATTGGCAGAGCTGCCTGGTGACAGTGGAAAGAAAGGGAAGCTAAAGCAGATGCAGGACATGAAGCAATACAGGAAGATGCTCAGATGTAAGATGACGGGATGTATCACATGAGAGCTGGTAACAGCCTGAATTTAAGGAATTAAGGGGAAGGAGGAATTATGGTGAGTATGAGAGTGGCACAGAAGATGCAGACAGTCAAGGGTGGCTAGAAAAGAGGAAGGCAGAGGTGGGAAAGGAAGGGCAGACAATGGTATAAACTGAATGAGTTTTGCTGGGGCTAATGTGACGAGCCGTTGCAGAAAGTGCTTAAAGTTAACAGCATTAAGTCTGTAATTATACTAATCATAGGCATGGTAGTCTGACAGCCACTTTCATATTGTCAAAATATCTCATTATTCATTAATATTTAAATTAAATTATATTTAGAAAGATATTTGTTGTTTTTATCACAGCCCAAATAGCAAAAAGAATAGGAAACAAAAAACAAAGTTGATTGTCAATATGAAATTTCACAGTTGATTTGAGTAGGGTAGTTCAGAGTTATCCACAAAGCTAATATGTTTCTTACACGTGTTGCTGGTTTCCTAGTAGATGAGACTGCAGTACGTTTTTATTGACTGTTGGTA
>NW_008622217.1:34652-37475 GCF_000691845.1 Merops nubicus
AAACTGAGGCAGAAAATCCAGGCAACATAAAGAAATTAGCTGTTCTTGCCAAAGAAAGATGAGTTACAGAAGAGGATTTATAGTCTGCTTTTTCCCTCAGACTCCTATAAAACCATGGTCTGATGCATATTTTTTAACTATATTTACAATGTTTAAAAAAAAAAGCAAACAGGATTCTTTTAAGGAAAAAGTTCCTCTGATTATGTAGCAAGTAAGCATTCTTCTGAGGTTCTTTACTGTAATTCTGATATTTTCACCTTTAATCAAATTTCCTAAATTAAAAATAATAAAGTTAACCAAAAGAATTTTTTTCTATAAAAAATAACCAGAAGATACCTCGCTCTGGTTCCAGCAGGGTAGGCTGGTGAACCATTAACTCTGCCATACCTCCCATGCTGCACATGTTCAGTTTGTAGTGTAAAACTGTCTTGTAGACATGTCTTGCTTTGAAAAGTTTAACCTCACTAAACTGGTGTTTGAATAGGAATTGTATTAAAAACTGCTTGAAGGAACATGTAAGTAAGAGGAAAAAAACTGCAAAAATTTGCTTATAGAAGTCAAGGAGGCCTGGCACAGAAAAGCCAGAAACAGCTTTGATCAAAGGAAAGTCCTGAATCTGGAGTTGGAAATTCTATTCCGTGTTACCTAGAGGTATTTTGGTTTCAGGGTTATTTTCTAGAAAACCTCAAATTTATTTTTTTTTTCTTTTGTGATTATTGTACTAGCTCCAGTTTTTATATGCTTCCAGCAATAGGCAACAGATATCAGCTCTTGAGTAATGTTTATTCATGCATAAGCATGACCTGGGACTTTGAAGAACCGTGACTGCAGGAGCCTTGTTGACTTGCTTATGAGCTGGCTAGGGAGATGGAACAACTCTGCGGTACTTTGCTTTCACAACAGGTGAATTGGATAATTGTTCATTTGCTCAAAATTCTGTTAAAGGCAGCATTCAGTGTCTGGCTGCTTTGGCCACCTTCCTTGTGAAGGAGATTGCTTACGTGGGTGATGCAGGTTTTGAAATGACAAATCCCTTTTGAGTTCCTCAGTGGATACAAATGATGGAGTATCCTTTCTTGCTTCATACTGAGTCTCAGTACAGGAAAGAATAAGGCGATGCTGTTAGAAGCACTGGAACGTGTTATGTATTCACTGACATCTTCAGGAGAGCCAAGTGATTCACTGGAATCCTCGTTTCTATTTGTCATGCTCTTTTTCACTTGGTGATTACTAGAGGGTTTTGCATATTTTTAGAGCACAAAAGCACCTCTTATATTTGAGAAGACTTGTGTTCTGATTTTTCTCATGTGACACTGCTACAGCTGGACATGTTCCTGATTTCAAAACTGTGAACTCTTGGGTCTAATCTTCTGTACAGAGGGCAACTGTAGGTGATACCCTGATGCATAACTGTTTGCCTCACATTGGGCTTCAGTTTGGGGATGTTGACTCAGGAGGCTGGATGTAGATTTGGGTCCTGCTTAACTGAGGCTTTTTTCCTCCCTCTTAATTTTTGTGCAGTTATAGGAGAGGAAGCTGGCAGGGGTGTAAGGCTAGAAGGAACAGTCAGGATGACAAATTTTGTCATCTTGGATCTGTCTTTTCTTAGGCATGAAACTTTCATTTAAACTGATTGGAACGTCAAACTACACTACCGAGAATTTAGTGGAAATAGGAAAATAACTGCAAGATTGGGGGTGGGCGGTCTGTTTGCATTTTGATCTCATATTAGCATTGATTTCTCATTATGTGCGTAGTGAAAAAGGGTCTACCTTTTATTGGTACAAGAACAGCCTAGCGAGCCAATTTGGTTTTTACCTTTTAAGCTGTACTGTTTCTTTCCTGAGAATTTAGTGCTTGCTCTTGCAATCTCTGCTCTTAGAAGCATAGATTTCTCCAGACTTTCTCCCGTTTTCTGGTTCTCCAGCTCACAGTAGAAGTCACACACCAATACAAAACCACATGCAAAGGAATTCAGAGTTAAGAGGGGGGAGCTGGGAGAAAGTGGTATAAGTACATTTCTCTCCTCAGAAGCAGGGGTACCTAGGTTGTTGTTTCTGTATTTGTCAAGGTTGGTCAAGGTGCATCCTCTTTGAATGTTAATCTGTAACATTATGAATGCTGGTGGAGACATTCCAGAAGGAAACATGTCCAAAAAAAAATTCTTTATAAAACATTCTGAATATCTAGTGCTATTCTGTATTTTATAAGTTCCAAAGGGCAGCCTGGAGGTACAGCTGAATAGGTGTTGGTATGAACTTAATGATAGAGATTTTAGTGGAAAATTGGAGGGTAGGATAGGTCTGAAGAATAAAATAATATTATAAAATATAAGAAGATGTAGCTGATCTACTAGAGAAGGGAATGTTTCATGTTCAGGAGCATACATAATTAAAAAAAAAAAAAGGGGTATTTCATGTTGTCCTGCTTAAACTGGAAAAATTGAGAGTTGTGTTGGAAAAGAGGAACATCAGAAATGGTAGGCAAGTTTCCTTTCAAGGAGGATGGAAGTGCTCCAGTGCTTAGTATGAAAATCGTTTAGTGAACCAGATTTGGGAAGTAATAAAAAACACTATCCCAAACTAGAGAAATTTCAGAAACCCAAGTAGAAGTAAATAAGTAGTACAATGTAGAATAAAATGAAAGATTGGCAGCTGTAAAATAACATGAAAAAATAATTTATGAAATTAATTTTGGTAAGTTTTTTTCAGATATATTAAGCATTAACATAAAACTTTTTGTATAGGAAATAGGTTTTGTTCTGAGACATGAAAGGTAAAAATAAGTGAAAATCATGCCAAATGCAAGGTCCTGCATCTGGTT
>NW_008622218.1:0-42392 GCF_000691845.1 Merops nubicus
AAAAAAAAAAAAAAAAAATTAGATACACAGTGAATCAAAACGATTGGGAAAGCTGGCTTGGGCACCAGTATGAGAGAGCGTGTGGATTTTACAGACTCACCATGGGGATAAAGTTACAGAAAAATACCATGAATTCCATTTCACACAAAACCAGTTGATGACTGTCATTAGCTTAAAACTACACACAAGGGCAACTACATCCTCGCTGAAACACAGTTTAAACAAATAGGAAAATGTTTACAAGGCATCCACAGCATGTAAATCATGTACAGATGGATACATTCATTGTTTCCCCTCCCCGATAGCTTTTATTTTAGATAAATACTTTACTCTTCCCCGTTTTCAGCATTTACTGGACTCATTACATGCACAACTCAAAGAAGTCAGAAAAAAAGTCAAGGTTATTGCAAAAATAGAATTAAACTAAGAATCTTCAAGTACCTTACATGACAGCCACTCTGTACCATGCCCATTGCTTATAAAATGAAAGGTCATTGAACCCATGAAAATATCTCTAATATTTTCTTAATTTAAAATAGATAATTTTAAGTGTATTTATAGTAATCTCAAAGTGATAATTTGAACTTTGAAAATAATGCAAACAATTAAAAATTATACCCATATTACACAAGACTTCTGTCTGTATCTTAAGCTGAAAAAAAAAAAATCAAAAAACTATAGAAAACCACATATAGAACAAAAAAATAACAATTTACATTATAATAAAGGCAAATTTTCAGCATTTTTAAAAAAACCTGCAGCTGTGAGAGATGTCAAAGCAAGTCACTACTAACTATAAATTTATCAGTTTGGTTTTAAAAGATCTTCTCTAGCAAGAGTTTTTAAGGGTGTGTTGTACACATGCGTAAAATTCTTACTGTTTTTAGAGGCCTAGAATCTTCATATATTATGCCAAATACACTTAATCTTCAAGCAAGCAGTAGGCAACGTATCACAATTTGGACACCGCAGGGAAACCTAACGGTCTGGTAATACAGGTAAAACTGGAAAATTAAAAAAACCCAAAACACATCTTATCAGATCGGGCGTACCGCCCAATTGAAATTGCTTCCAAGCCACAGAGCTGCAAAGCCTTCCAACTCGGTAAGTGGAGTCAGTCATGTCTCAAACCATTCCTGGTACTCTCTCATGTGTGTGTGTGTTGCACAGCTCGTTCAGTCCTAGTGTATCTTCAGAGTACACCTACAATCCCATGCACCTCAGGTACATACACCAATCTGCTGAGAGAATCACTCCTTCCTTCCTTTATAGGGACAAAGTTCATTACAGATGTAATCAGTGTGCCTGAGGCTGGTAAAAATACTGTAGTACAGGCAATGCTAAGAGTGGCAATATCAGAAAACACAAAAATGAACAAATGATGGAAAATTCTAATATCTTTCTGCCCATTTCACAAAATGTTGGAAATCCACCAGAATTTTTCCCTTGTATTGAAGAAAACAGATTTAAAAGTTTTTTTCCCCCTTTCAGAATCAAAAGCATTTTAGTAGATTTGTAAGGCTACCACGGATCTTCTAGATCTCCAGCACCCTACAGGAAAAGAAGAGGAGAAATATTACTACTCGTCCATACAAACAAAAACACTTTGTTGCACTTTGGGTTTCAGTGGCATAATTAAGTAGAACACTACTGTAAGACAGATGACATTTTCCCTTTCTTCCCCATACCTGCCCACTTCCATACACAAACATTCTCTGTTCCTCAGCTTCATGAGGGAATTTACTCTTACAAAACATGAACCCAGTGAAGCTATTGCAGCATAAAGGCTTAAAAGCAAGTATTATCTAAAATTGTACTACATCATACCTACCAATACATACTCTGCCTATGGAATACAAAAAAGCCCCAAACCTATAAACAGTAAGGAACTCAGCTCTTCAGGTATCCCTGCTCTGCAAGAAATCCCCACAGGCTCTTTTTCATCAAGGCAGTGAAATCTGCACCTATTTTGAACAATGACATTTTTGTGTGTTCTATTATGAACTGACCACCAACACAAGAATTTCAGATTTAACTTACTGTCAGATTAGCTACCACCACTATATATTCCCAGTGTTATCACTGATCTACCCACATGAAGGTACATACACAGGCTGCACACCAAGACGCAGAAAAGATTTGGTAGAAAGTAAACTTAGGTGGAATAGCCAGTTTATTTGTTTATAGGGCTGATGTTTAACCTGAACCTGAGAAATGTTGCCCAGTTACAGGATTGTGATGAATGTGCCCAACCCAAAATTACTCAAGTATTTGTAGAAACTAAGGAATATTTTAAGTTAGTATCAGAAGCTATGAAAAGTTTCAAGTCATTTCAGAATAACAGCATTTCAAAGGAAGTTTATTACTTGCTTAAAAGAGTCAATATGCATACAGGTGTTATTCCACAGCATATTCTTTATTTTCACTCAAACACAAATTCTTAGAACTTGACACTAGGTACTAAATCTAAGTACATTTTCATTTCTGGATATATGTTATGCTACAACCTGGGAAGTAATAATACAGTCACCTAGAAAATCAAATATTTATGCTGAACAGTGGATACAATCTAAATTGGAAAAAAATCAAACACATTTCATGAAGATTAAATGCCAACCTAGAACAATAATTTTCTGTAATTTAGTTGTAATATAAACTATATACAATTCAAGTACAAACATGCAGTTTATGATGCCGGGAAAAGAAAAAAGACTGAAAAATTTCTCTAATTCAATTAATTCGCACAGAAAATACAATTAAGATGTGAATTACTTTACAATTAGCAAACATAGACCATCAAAATTACTATTTAAGAGGGTGCTTAAAAGTTTTAAAATCCACTCTTGAATTAGCACATTAGGTTCCTATTGTTGGTATCACAGGATTTTTTTAAAAAATCAAGATCTCAAATGAGAAAACTGCTTGCTACACAACGTAAGATGCAATTACTGTAATAGAATGGCTGAACTTCTAAGGAAAACAGCTTTCTATAAACAATCTGTACAAATAACTGAAGTAAAACCAAGCAGACTTCTAGGATAGAAGTGACAAATGTTGAGATATAAACAAAGGAAAACACGCCAAGTGAAGCGAAGCGTTAAATCCGCTCTGGAAAACATTATGTCTGTTTGTCACCCATCCCCTTCATCCCTGAATCTTCGCTTGAGCTCTGTCTTTCAGCAAGGTGGGTCCCAGATTCTGGGTGGGTGTCTGGTACGGGGTCACTGGGTCCAGCATGAGTATCTGAAGTGGATGCTGCAGCTGATTCAGCAGTGCACTCTTCTCCCTGCATCTTAGTTAGCCTGTAACTAGTCAGCATCTCTTCCAGGAGGTGGCGGTAGTTCCCCCTATGATTAATTCTCATTTGCCTGAGTGCTTCCACCAATTTTCCCTGTGTTCCACTCTCCTCGGCTTCGGCAGGGTCCTTTTTTTAAGATTCAAGACCCCAGAAAAATCGATTGTTAAACTAGAATATTTTCTAAACACATTTTTAAAAACACATTTTTTTTTTCTGAGTGATAAAACACGACTGTTGCTCTATTTGAATATAAAATACCTTATTAGCAGCACACATCTTGGAACAGTATTTCAATATTTTTAATTGCCAATTTCTGCATAGCCAATAGCAACACAGTTATGTGAAAAATTTACTAAAGAGAATAGATAACTCTAATGCTAACAGTGTAGTAGAAGCATCTCATCAAAATAAATGCCTAGAGAATTACAGAAAACAGCCCCTCGTTTTTGCATGCATGATGCTGTCATAAAAGAAACAAGCAGCTACCTATCAGCACCAGAAGTGGTGGTGGCTGAACAATGTGAAGAACTGTTTTTGGCAGACTGATGTATTGTCTAGAAAAATTAACAGGTAGAAGAATTATTTAAAGCCAAATTTAATAATCTACAGCACAAAGTCTGAGTAACATGCATTGATTAAGGAACAGGTCTCCTCTGCAAACCACCTATATGGCTATAAGCCTTCAGCTGAAAAAATTGGGGGGGGCTTCTTGGCTGGGTTTGGGGTTTTTTTTTGCCTTTTGTTTGTTTGTTTTGTTTTCCAACAGACTTGTGTATCTGTTACAGGGCTCTGACTAGGTATTTAAACTTTCAAGTGCTAAAGCAGTACTGTTGCTTTAAGGGAACAGTACATGTTAAATTATTAATATCCAGCAAGTTATCTAGCTAGAAAAATGGTCCTGTATCTCTGGAAGCTAGGAGAGCTTGTAAGGCATTAGAGGCAAAATCCAGACTGCCTTGTTGTCATGCTGACCTCATTTTTATTGTCACCTAGTTCAAAAGTTTCATGAACTACCACTATTGCTGTCACTCATTTACAAGCTTAATAGCAGTATTAAGACAGTATCTTGAGTTCAGTAACACTGTGAATGCTGCAGTGTTGCTGGGAAAAAAGCCCCCAGATTGATTAGCACAGTCTATGTTGAAAAGGGGACAATTTCACCACAAAAATGAGTGTTACTGCACAGAATGCTATTTCTCTAAGCCTAATGTGCTGCCTGTGTAGAGACATACTTGCACTGTAGTTGACTGGGCTTAGTTTGAGATGTTTTGACTCTCACATAGTCGCATTTTCATACTGGAACACCTCTTGGAGAGCTCAGTCAGAAGCAAGTTAAAGCAGGTCATTTTAATGTGTGAAGTGGGGCTGTTTTAATGCCTCATGAGCACAAAGTCCGTGAAAACTCACAGCATCAAGATGAGGCTCCAGATGTGTCCTGTTTCTTAGGCTTTGACAAAAAAATGCTATTGATGTATTTATCTAGCTAATATTAAACAAGACAGCACAGCTAAAGAATCCATATTTTTTACAATTCCATAGTTCCTCCATCACAGCAGTTTTGATCTGAGGTTGACGTTAGCAAACACGTGCCCTGAACTTCCACATTTCACAACATTGGTATCTTGAAAAATTCCTTTGGCAGACTGAAGTGAATACTTTTGCTCCCATGTAACATTGAAGAGTATAAGCAATAAGCCATGTACTAGCAGCCCTGAGATTCTTAAACAACTCAAATGCTAGTAGGAGTCAGAGTAACAGTGCTGTTGGTGTTTGGAATTCAAACTCACACCCTGCTTTGCACCCCATCTGATCACAGGCTATTTTGTGCTTCCCTCATCTCCCTTGGTGCTAGTAAACAAGAAACCCCACAGAAAACAGGACAGAAACTGCCTCTTTTATATACTATACATACACTGTAACACTCATCTCTCTCTAATGATGTGCAGCTAGAACAGGTACCCTGAAAACCACCCAGCTAGCATTTGTCTTCCTTCATGTGCTAATTCAACTTAGTGCTACTGACCATAAAAACAATAAATTTGTGCTAGCTGTATCTAACATGAGCTTTCTAAATTTGTACACAAGTTCTGCTCTGTCAAATTACGTATGTGAAAAAGGCTACTATGTATTAGGGACAGGATTTACAATGGTTACAGGTGTAAGAGTTTGGTCTATTTAAGTTTTAAAAATTTTCTTTAGCAGCCCATAATGACGTATGATTTGATTTAGCAAAGTGCCAGTGTAGAGTATTAATAAAAGCAAGACAGAAATATAACTGGTTCCAAACAAGATACTCAAATGCAGCTTTAAAAACCTCTACTGAAACTATTAACAGAGCCACTGTAATTTTAACATTGTTACTTGGGTTTAAGAACACATACACACCTAAAATAGTCTAACTGGACAGTAATCTTCTAGAACACATTAAAAAAAGCCTGAAGAAGCAAGGTCATTAGAGAAAGACTAATACTTTAACATGTTAACTACAACAGTATTGTTACATTACAATGGTAGTGTTTACTTAGCTATGGAGTTCCTTTAAATTCCCTTTAAAGATCTGAAAGCATCAAGCCACAACAGGTAACAGATTTCTATGATTTTACTGATACTTGGAAAGCCATAAGCCACCACATTTATTACAGAGGTCCCTTGGTTCAAACACTGGCAAAGTTGCTCTTGGTGAGCCCAATGCAGGGCTCTCCCAGACCTGTCTGAATTTATTAAATACTTGTACTCCACTGAGATTCAAAAAAGAAAAAAAATTATCATGGCTATACCCTGAAGCCACACTAGTAATCTGTAAATACTGCTGTAGTAAGGATTCTTTCACTCCTCAGCCTCTCACTTTATACAACATGTCCTTATTTAGGCTACATGTTAAGGATTCTCAGAAAATGCACATGTGAGAAATTGGAAGAAGTTACTCTATAAATGCTAGCTTGGACAACAAAAAAAAAATCTAAGCATAATATTAACTGAAATCTTTACAGTTCTGAGTAAAAATGAAGGTAATCTAGAAAAATCTATCACCTTGGTTTTGATTTGTATACTTTCTAAGAACTTATCTACAAAGCTATTATGATCCAGTTCCAGTAACTCAGGGTAACTAGTTTAAATTGTTTAATGCTAAAAAATACTCTTTAGAAGGAAGTCATACTCTCAGTTGCAGAAGTTAATCTGGTTGGTTTGGGTATCTGTCTTCAAGCAGGTTGTTTTTGTGGCTTTTGGTGCTTTAAAAATTTTTTTATTTATGTGAATTAATACGTTAGCAATTTGTCACATGATTATTTTGTCAAGGTGAAAAAAAAAGTTCTAGCCTTATATAAAATCATCATCAGATGATGACCACCAAGAGGCAGACTTTCCAGCCAGTAACAGCTGTGTTCTGCACGATACCCATGCTCTGGCATGGTGTATACCTTAACTACACACGGGGAAAGATTTCCAAGTACAAGCCAGATCACCTCCGTGCCCTTTCTCCACACCCAGCATCTGTGTCTACAGTTCATCATTTTTCACATGAAGAGCTGCTCTTGCTTCATACTAGTTTAAACAAGGGCATTATTAGTTAGATTTCAGCCTCACTTGGAAATGTCAGCATTGGGATGTGCTGTGTTTCCTTCCCACCTCTGCCTCCTGTTTAAATGTGGGAAGTGCAGCACTATCACCACAACGTGCAGACACTGCGGAGAGCCTGATGGCCGAGTAACTGAACTGCTTCCTTCCCTTGTTGTTTTCACCATCTCAGAGATGAGGTCCACTAAGTTTTTTCACTTCAAGGGTTGTAAGATAAAAAAATCCTACTTGCTGGGAAAGTGCAAAGAGGAATTGCATGCTTCACCAGCAGTGCATCCTCCTGTGCAACTGCTTTGCTTCAGAATCACTTGGGATGGAAAGAAAAAAAGGTACTGACTGGGAAATGACATCTTACCACATGTTCCAACTGAAATTTAATCCAGTGCTTTTAAAATACACCATCCAAATAATTATTGAGATTTGTGCTAAATTGCAACAGAAGGCAAAATTCACAAAGTAGACTGGAATGTACTGCTCACATTTTGTGTTCAGGAAGCCAAATGAGAAGAACTCAACTATCCAGGATTCTAACAGCAATAAGATGTCAAAGATATCAACGGTAACAAGGGTAAGAGATATATTCTTCTACAAGCAACTTCCATATTTAGTTCAGTTCTCTCATTTTATGACTTTATAATGGAAGATGTACAAAACTTTCCTGGGAGTAGCCAACACAAAAGTATGCTACATTTTATGTTAATTTTGCAAGCTTGCACGTTGATTGAAAAGTAACTTTGGACTTAGAAGAGATGCATCATAAATGCAACTATGGCCTATGGTATTTCTAGAAAGTTACCATCAGAGAAACTTTTAATTTTCTTTAAAAAGCAACCACTTAAATTTAGCTTAAAAAGCTTAATTTCTTAATCTTCAAACCACTTTAGTCAACAGCTTTACCCCAAAACAAATCTATGGCTAAGTATGAAAAGTAGTAGCAGGCTGACCAAGGTGCAGTTTCCTGAAGTACTGAAGCTGAAAAGAGGAAAATTTTGCCTAGCTTGTTTTGGAGTAGTGTTGCACAATTTGTTCAATGTTACACAAAAAATGTATACTCTATCACTTTCAAACTTAAAAAAGGAACAAAAAAAAAATCAGAAGCTTCTTCCCTATTTGTACTCTTAACAGAAGAGTGGCCCCTTCCACCTACACCAGCTTTCTAACTTAGGATAATAAATCAAATATAGCTAGGGAAGAGAAGATGATGGGGAAAAAATACAGTAATGGTAATGAGATGGCATATTCACAATCTCAAGGGGCACAATTGATAATTTCAAAGCATTTAAAATAGAAGTTGGTATCTTCCCAACACTATTCATTGTAATGACTACCTAAGAACCTTGTAGCCATCTCAGAGAAGAAAAACTGTGATGAAGGATTTACTTAGTTCACAAACTGCACAGGAAATGACAACACATGTAAGAGTAGTGGTGGTTTTTATCAGTTCCTCGTTTTCTGAATTATTTTTTAAAAACAAATTTAACTGCAACTGATATGAAGACCAGTCATTATTCTTTATATTAAGAGCCACCTAATAATCAGGTTTAAAGTTCCAGTAAACCATACTACAACACACTAATTAAAATTCAAACTGGACAGAAGAACAGAAGCCATTTTAGAAATCGCAATCAAAGTGAACCAAAAATCATTTGGCCCTTTCTGTCAACCACTCCACGTGGGATACTGAAAGATAGTGTGACCTCTAAAAATGCAGTCAAAATTAGTCTCATTATCTTTTATGTCCAGTGTATCAAGGTCTTCCACACTTACAGAAGACAACAGAAATGTGTTTGCCCACACTTATGCTACATTTCTGGACAGCAGACAATAGCTAGTTAAGTAATGAATATGCTAAGCATAATCTTTTATAATAATAATAATTTAGAAAAAACTGCACTCCTGTCTCATATGTTTGCCTGAAAAAGCAATAGTTTTATAGTGTTAGATGTTTTAAAAGTCTTTCAGAATCGGATGTCAGTTTTCTAACTTTTTTCTCACTTTTTGAAGACAATGCTCTAGATCAGGTCCATTCAAAATATGTTCAAAATGAACTGTGTGCTACAACAGATACTTTGTGTTTCGAATACTTCTTTGGCACTGATGTACATTTTGCTTAGTATAGGGCCCTACCTTAATATTCTATTAACAAAGAGGTGTAGCAAAAAAGTGGCAACTTACCCCCTCGTTCTCTCTGTGTGGATTCAGCCTACTATACACAGCTTCAATAATATTACGCCTAAAGAGAGAAATTTTAAAAAAATTAAGCACAACACAGGACTTCAACACTTTGAGAACTTAAAGTTTGAGCTCAGCAATAGTTTCAAAGCATTTAAGATGTTTTGCCTTTAGCCTGCCCTTTAAAAAGATGAAGCCCACTCTCAGTGTCTGTACTCGCTTGCAATATGGTGTTTGGGGAATTAGCTTTAAGTCAGGATTTGTAAAGACTAAGCAAAGCAAAATATATTCCTACCTTACCCTCCCAATTCTTCCCATCTTTAGTAGTTCAGCTGCATAGCCAGATTTTGCCAAGTGCAACATTTAGATCTATATTTTGCTTATTATAACGAAGTTGTTCAAGTTTGCTGGCTTTGTCTTATTTCTGGATGTGGAACTTGGGGTTTTCCCCCATTTTTATTATGTATAAACAGGTTACTACTTAGAATCATAGAATCATTTAGGTTGGAAAGGACCTCCAAGATCACTTGGCTATGAACTTCCAAAGTGTGTGGCCCAGAGTACACAGTCTGTGATACGTTGTCTAGTTAGTCTATTCACATGGTAGAAATTAAAACCCAAATGCCACGAGCTAGACTTTTTCTGGCAGTGCCATATAAGGCCACACTTTTGCAAGCAGGCAAAATAATCACAAAAAGCTTCTCAAAAAATAAGCCCCAAAGTATAAAAAGACCACAGAGAAAAAAGGTTGTGTCCCTACATGATCATGGGATACTAAGAATGGGGAAACATTCAGACAAGAGTAATGAATATGGTAAAAAATACTGACAGCTTCAACAGAAAGGAACTGCTACAGGAACTAAGACTCAAGTTATAGAAGTGGTCAACACCTGCAGAAATGATGTCTTACAGCACACAGACAAGCAACAACTCTTGATTCTTCCAAATGAAGAGCACAAGGGCATCAGATGAAACCAGCAGCAAATGTCTCAAAAATACACAGTGATGGCTCTTGATGCAACAGGACTTTCTGCCCCAGACCACTGAGGATGGTAGAAGTTTAATGAGGTTCCTTCTGAACATACTTGACCTCATGGAAGAGAAATTCTAACTAAGCACATAAATTAGATCGAGATCAGGAAGAATCTCTGCTGTACAGAATCACAGAATAGTAAGGGTTGGAAGAGACCTCTGGAGATGATCTAGTCGAGCCCCCCTACCAAAACAGGTTCACCTAGAGCAGGTTTCCCAGGACTGTGTTCAGGCAGGTTTTGGAAGTCTCCAGAGAAGGAGACCCCACAATGTCTCTGAGTAGCTTGTTCCAGTGCTCTGTCACCCTAAAAGGAAAGAATTTTTTCCTCATCTTTAGATGGAACTTCCTGTGATTTAGTTTGCACCTGGTGTCCCGTCCTGTCACTGGGCACCACTGAAAAGAGTCTGGCCCCATCCTATTGACACCCATGCTTCAGATACTGATAAGATCTCCTCTCAGTCTTCTCCAGGCTAAACAACAACAGGTCTCTCAGCCTTTCCTCATGAAAGAGATGTTCCATCCCCCTAATCATCTTTGTAACTGAAAACTGAATAGGTGAAGTATTTTACATATTTTCCTGCTTTTATATTCTTCCCCAGGTACCTCCTTTCAGCTACCCTATGGACAGAACAAAGAGCTAGAATGATCCTTGGTCTGATCTATAATGGTGAGGTTCTTATTTTCAAAGCATAGGAAAGAAAGCACATTCAAAATAGAAAAGTTCATTGTTCTGAATGGAATGTTTCAAGTATGTCCAGGTCCAATGCAGAGCAATAGGCAATCCCAGCATCTAGTGTCCAGCACCAGAATATATTTTTCCAGTCATGATCCAGCATTTAAAACAGTACCTACTGAAACACTCAATGCTGGGAGACAGTTTGTGGACCAGTGAATGCAAGGGACAGCACATCAAATCTCAGGCTGACCACTAACCTACAACCCTGGAAAGTCACCGTGCTGTCAAGCGTTCACAGGCAGTAAGTGCTGCTGCTGATATCAGCACTTACCTAGACACACGACACCAAGACAACCAAAAGCCAGACAAAAGATACACCTGAAAACTTAAAAGCCTCAAGACACTGGTGTATATGCATCATATATGTAACAGTGTTTTGTGCTCCTTCACACACAAAGGTTTTGGGCTGTGTTTCAATGAGCTCCAGGAAGGAAGTTCAGAATTAAACTGAGAGTGACACTTTCAAAAATTATGTCTGACATGAAAAGTCCACTGAAGAACAACTTCTCTGAGGGGACATGAGTTAAAGTCAGTGCTTTCAGACGAAATCTAGAAGGGTTGTATTACTGAGCTAGTATGGAATCCAACAGCAGAGATGGAAGATTTTCCTAGAGAAAAGAATGTAACAGAAAACTCATAGCCCAGATCAAGGCTGCGACAGAAGCAGCCAACAGCCATCACAGAGGGTTTAAATCAGATTTAAACTTCAGCCCATTGGGACTTTTCCTATCTTTTCAATTCACTTCTCTTTCTTTGGATAGCCTATTTCTCTGTACTTTCCTTCGATGGGAAAACTCAGGAGCAAAATGTTGATTGTAAGTACTAACGCCCAAGTGACAGGGTAGCTCAGGACTTGTTTACTTGAGCAACAAATGACCATTCTTTTGGCAGTAGCTGAAATTACAAGGGGATCCAAGTCAAGCCAGAAGCCAGTCTTTGAAGAATAAGATTTTAAAGCAGAGCTGACACCTTTAGATCCCCTGTCACAAGAATGAGCCAGCAGAGACCTCTGTATACAAGTATACAATGACTATAAAAGTGGAGATAACTCAGAGGTTCCTAAGGTTTACAAACATATATCACATTGCATTTCTGCAGGTCAGACATATGAAGGACAAGGAGCAACTGGTGCTAAACCCAAGGGTATAAGCCACAAACAAGCTCCTTCTTCAACCAGTTTGAACCAGGTCTTGGAGTTCAAACAGAAGGACAAAGTGCAAATTTTTTTATGTCATGGTAATATCACAAGATAAGGATCTCAAGATAAAGAATATCTTCTTGGTAGGACAAAAGTTTTAAGTTACATGGTATGTGGTTTTGGGTTGTGTAATTCTACTTTTTCAAAACTTCCATTTAGGAGCAAAATCCTAAAAGTAAATTAAATACATTGCTGCCTTTGTTCTAAGTTTGAAGGACACAAAAAAGTTACTCAGTAATATATATTATCTTAAAAGAAGCTGCAAGTACACCTCCTGAAGTTAGTTTTAACAGACTTTGAAAGTCAAGAGGAAGCAAAAGGCATCAATAAGGGAAATTCTGAACCTAAGCCTATGAAAAATGCAACCAACATCACAATAAATTAAAATTGAATTTATATGCGAAGGTTCCAGAACAATGAAGTACTGCATGATAGAGTTACTAATGAGCAAAACAACAGAACACATCAACTTATCCAGCAGTTGGGAGGCGCTACGAAGAACAAGCACACCACAACTTCTCTGAGTGCCTGGAAAGCACACAAGTGGAGAAAAAGGTCCAGAACATAGAGGTACTTTCAAGGCCAGAAAAAAACCACAATAATAGCAGTGTGCTCATTAGTAAATACACACAATGAAGACAGATGTACACACAAATGCTCACGGGACAGAACTTAGTATTTTGAAAAACACAGATTCCAGAAAAAACAGGACCTATGCTGGGGGGTAATAATGGGTCCCACTCTTTGGGGAACTCTAATCTAAACAATTGTTTATGCCGTCTTAAATTCTGTTCATTAAAATCCTCCAGTTACAGGTTGTTAGAAGATGACCATTAGCCTCCCCAGGAAAAAAAAAAGTTCATTTTGGAATGTTTATTCCAATTCAGTTGTAAAATGCATACGCTAGTTCAAAATCCTTGCTTATCTAACATTCTGTTTAAGATTAAACAAAGAAAAACATTTTTTTAATGAGAATTCTTGCTTAACAGAGCATCGATCCAGACTTGTAACGGACACTAGGTAGTGAAGGAAGCATGCCATCAAGAAAGCTTCACTGATATTTTGATATTGCAGCTACATTATTGATAATTCTTAATAATCGTAAAACAATAAAAAGCCAAGAATAAGCTTTTAATTTTTTTTTTTTTTAAAAATAGCCATATGAAAACAGTAAACTAGTATGTTATGTACCAGAATAGGATTTGTTTCTTCTTACTGTTCTGGTAATGGGAACAGTGACATAAATGTTTATATACTGTAAAAGATTAACTATCTTAAAACACAAACGCCAACTTTTTTCTTTGAGTATAGCTATTACAATAAGAAAGCTTTAAAACATTTAAATAAAAGTATTTGTTTCAGTGAACTGAACAGTTCAAGAAATTGCAGTACTGTACTCACTTGCCAGCTAAACCACCTCCTGGTGGTAAATTTGGGATATTCTCCGCAGTTAAAATGCGAATGACATGAGCAAGATCAGGCATTCCTTCTTCACCCGATTTCTCCATAAT
This sequence comes from Merops nubicus, assembly GCF_000691845.1. Taxonomy (NCBI): domain Eukaryota; kingdom Metazoa; phylum Chordata; class Aves; order Coraciiformes; family Meropidae; genus Merops; species Merops nubicus. The sequence goes on from NW_008622218.1 coordinate 13,525, forward strand.
TTCTGATTCAAAAACAGAAGAAGCACTCAGATTACTAAATTAATATCACCCACTTTATAGCAAGACACTAAAATACAAGATAGCATCACTTTTTAACAGAGACATTATGAAAAAGTTACACATAAAGAGGAAAATATTCTTTACATGTCAGGTAAGCAGTCTACGTATGGTGGAACAGAGCCGGTTAAATTCACAGCCAGCCCTTCCACTCTGCCTCTCAGTTACCTTCCCATTGCACTGCAACCCACACTCAGAAGTTCATGTCCTAACAGAAATGCTTCCCAGGCATTCAGCCCTACCTCACTGCTACTTCGGTAGCAAGTTACTACAAGGTAGTGACACCTTGTTCTCTCCAAGGCCTGAATCTCCAGTGCATAAACGCTGAGATCATCAGGCAATAATGCAGCAAATATAATGGCCTGTTGTCACTCCAGTGGCCAAAACAGAATATAGAACCCATGACAAATGACTAATAATACTTCTGCTCTGAAAATGAAATACCATTTCACATGAGCCCAGTGCTAGTACATTCTTCTGCCTTTGAAAAGAACTGCCTAAACTGAAGTCAATCTTCACACGCTCTTATTCATCAAACCTGCTGTAATACAAACATGTAATAGCTGCATATATATTCACACTACCAGCTTCTAGTCTTCAGCCTCTGGGCATTCAACTACTACCATGGCAGAAAAAGGTTCAAAATTATCTACAAATTGTAGTTGTATCAATATATCACATTTTTAAGATTCCACCCCCAACTAAATTAAGGAATAGAGTGCCATTTCCTACAGACCTAGTTCCAGATAAAACTTCTTTGAGCCACAAATATAAGAACCAAGAAGAATAAATCCTCTCAAGTATTATTCTAAAAAAAAACACACCTTCAATCAGTCTGTATCTTGGCTACCATCCAAAGATAAATAAATCACTTAAATTTCTTCTTACAACGAATTGATTGTATCTGGATGCCTTACTTGGAACTTGCAACTAAAGCCAGCAGCATCTACAGTTTGAGTTTCTGAAGTGGTAAAGCACACACTGCACACCAAGCTTCCTGGTATTTAAACCTCTCCTGATGTCTATCACCCCTCTAGAAAGCAAGTGATATGCATGCTTCTCTCAGGAGTACTAAAAAAACCAAAGTGCTTGCAGGGTACTTGATTCTCTACATCAGGGAGAGCTGTAGGAAAGCAGCCAAAAAGCAACTCCACTTTTAGAATAGTTTTACTACTGGCACTATGCTTCTAAGACCAATTTTAAGTCAGCATCATACAACCTCTGCAAAGAATAAACTAGGTATACTATTACTAGAAGTGATTAAACATTCTTCTAGGAAGCTTTATGTATATTATCATATATCCACCCATTAAAAATGAATCACAGCCAGCAAAGGAAGTGACAGCTGAGTATGTATGCTTGCATCTGAAGATCTTGATCACTTCTTCCATACAGAATGACACAAATCAGCCACAAGTCCTCCTATACGTTGTGTTCTTCTGTACAGTTTTATCTAGTTAGAAGTAGATTGTACCACTACAATGTAATTTTGAGTCACATCTGACAGGAAACGTGCCTTATGCATATGCTGGTTTTATACCAAGAGCACATCTGGTTCTGTACATACTGAAAGTAGACAAATAGCAAGAATTAAGAAAGGCTACAGAAGTAAGCAATTACTAGACATTAATACAAGCCTAAGAGATTTTTCTATCTTCTTAAAATGGAATTAAAGCAATCAACTAAGGATCACAGTATATTTCTGGGAAATGGAAACCTTTCCTTTACACTGTATAGCCACTTTTTGGAGTGCTGAACTGAATGACAACCATCTTCCCAACATTTCTAGAAAGTGCCAAATCAAGCATTCTAGTGGAACTGATCATCTCCTTTTTCTTTTCCTGGTATTCGGGTGAGTAATTTTATCCAGAATATGTCCCCTCTCTTCAAATGAAAAAAGAAGCTTCCTAACAGAAAACCCGAGAATGAAGCAGATGACTAGGCACGGCCTTTTTTCATTCCACATCAGTTAGCAGACACACATTGTGGATTTGTTGACAAAGGCCACTAGAGAAAGAAACCGAATGTTTTCAGAAACAGATTTACAGGCATTTACAAGGTTTTCATCCTTCTCTCTATAATGTTAAAAATAACCCTGGAATTATTTTTTTCCCCTTAGTGTGCAAAACAATAGCAGAAACTTCTACATCTTCATTGCTAATACAATTCAGACACTGGAAGAATCATTTCCTGAATATTATCATGTATACAAATCCATGGAAGTCTGCTACTTTACTTCTAGAATACTTTTATTTAAAACCCTAACACTTAACTCAAAAGATACACATTTTAAAACTTCAGACAAAAATTTTATACCATGAAAGTCCCCAAACACACAGCATTACAAGTTTCCTATGTTCCAGTACCTCCTTTGATTTCCAGCTATAAAATAATGCCAAATACATTTAATATAAAGTATATATTCCACATATCTGTAAAACACCATCCAACTCACTGTATTAACTATTTGTCTGCTACTAAGACTTTTTAAGCCTACACAAACATGTGCCTCTGATTTTGGGGGGGTAGTGTTTTGGGTTTTTTCAGTGGCTGGTTTTGGTGGGGTTGTTTTGTGGTTTGGGTTTTTGGTTGGTTTTCTTTTTTTTTTTTGGTGTGTGTGTTGCTGTTTGGTTGGTTAGGGTTTTTTGTTTGTTTGTGGGCTGTTGTGGTTTTTTTTAACTGCATGTCTGATACAACCTTTCAAATAAACTGAAGCACATCAGACAACTGAGTTGACTTCTGTGGCTAGTTTTCTCTCCTGTGACCAAACCTTGGATCTCTGAAAAACAGAGAAACCAGACGCCTTGGTTTTGGCTGAGTCAGAGTTAATGTTCTCCCCAGTAGCTGGTGCAGTGCTGTGTTTTGGATTTAGGATGAGAATAATGTTGATAACACACTGATGTTGTAGTTGTTGCTGAGCAGTGCTTTCACTAAGCCAAGGACTTTCCAGCTTCTCATGCTGCCCTGCCCCTGAGTATGCTGGGAACACACAAGTTTCTAGGAGGGGACACAGCCAGGAGAGCTGACCCCAGCTGACCAAGGGGCTATTCCTGACACCATGACATCATGCTGAACAACAACGCTGGGGGGTGGCAGCTGAAGGGGTGGCAGCCTGCTGCTTGGGCACCAGCTGGGCATCAGTCAGCAGGTGGTGAGGAATTGCACTGGCCATCACTTGCTTCGTATATTCTATTTTCATTATGACTATTCCTCTTCCTTTCCTGTCTTGTTAAACTGTCTTTATGTCAACCCACAAAAAAAAGTTTTACCTTTTTTTCCCCACCCCTGAGACTCTCTTCTCCATCCCACTGGGAGTGGGGAGCAAGGAGCTCTGTGGTGTTCAGCTGCCTGCTAGGTTAAACCACAACAGAGAACAGAAAGCACCATCTGACCGTGGTGGTAAGAAAAGATTGACCTAGCATAACTTAACTACTATCCAACACATCTGCATGATTTTGGAAATGAGCCAATTAAGTGAGTCAAATCAGAAGCACAGCTGTGCTCACCATCATAAATGACTCAATCACAAGCTACTGACTGCAACCTCTGAAGTGTTTCAGAATCCTCTTTAACTGCCAGCTTTGGAATGCAGTTAAACACATCCCATCAACCTCAAGACCCAAACTAGTGAAAGAGCTTTGGTACACAGTTCTTCCACCAGGAATCTCTGGAAACTATCACTCGCTGAGTTTGTTTTTAATAACTCTATTAAAACAACTACTCTCTTTTGGTAGTAAATAATCCTCTTTTAATAACTCTGGAAAGATTTTATGGAACAAGTAACAATTCATGGCACAAATACACAGGATCTCAGCATTCCACTCTAGGAATGTACAAAGAGACTACAAATGTTATATATGTAAATATTAAGCTGCTTTTGAACACAGTTTTTTTTTTTAAACAAAAGCATGCCTCAAACAATGCCTTCTCCTCAAGCCAGAGCTTAAAATTCTCAAACATAGCAGTGAAGAAAACTGTTGACTAACTCATTAAACCTTGTAGACAAGTCAGCTTGAAATTTAAGGTCCACAAGATGACAGAATAAATATTCCATGTTAAGCAGTGTACATTCATTAAGAATAAATATCACTGATCAAACTGAAATTGCTTCAGGACCCTCAGAGGATTTTATACTAAGTTCCAGTGTTCCCCTGATTTAAATTAGTCACTTACTGAAAGATGAGAGTATCTAAGAGATACAAGAGCTTGTATTTTTGACAACATGTCTATCTTTGCAGCACACTAGTTCTAAGAGAAGCTGTTTTTTTTTTCAGAATGTTTTTACCATAAGTATAAATGGAATTGTTACTGACTATTGATCAACTACATGTAACTTGTGAGCTGTTGGTTCTTTAATAGATAAAGAAACATTGCTGTGCATGTTAAACCCTTCTGTGCAATGTCCAGGACATGCCTTTTGAAAGCAACAGTCATCATCTCACCTGGTATTTTAAGTATTAGTAAATCTACTACATATTCTCACAACATACAATCATTTGCCATAACTGAACACAGATGCTTAGATGCTGCTACCACGTTTAACAAGGTTCAGATCTTCAAAACACATCAGAACTACAAATAAATCCCTGAAGGATACTATTATAAAGTGTAAACTATATTTAGAATGCATCTTTTGACACTAACTAAAAGAGATGACAAAATCCGTATGATCAGCAACTTATCTACCTGGCTTTAACTTTTAGAACAAAAGGTTGTTTAAATCTTTCAGGCATAGCCCTTAGTCTAAAAATGAAGGCAGAATTGATTATGGTAATTGGCCTTTCCTGATCAAAAAGATATTCCCATCTTCCAAAACTCTTCGTTACTCCTCCAACACTTGAGATCATTCTCTTCCCCTCTCCCTGTTTTTTGAAGTTAAAAGTATTTCCACTTGCTACTTAAACCTTTAAACCTGACTACTTTTTTAAAGAGATCTAACAACTTTCCAAGTAATTCTCCCCATGGTGCTCAGTTGTTTGAAACATTGTTAAAGCTCCTCTGTATAATTTCTGAACTAATATCACTCAAGGCACAAATGTATGTAAAAATTGCCGTCCAATATTATTTTTTAGGTTAAGGAGACTGTGTCAAAAAGACAATTCCATAAAACTGATTATGATTGCAAGAATTTGTTAGGAAGCAGGTAAATACTTCCAAGTTCTTCTGAAGTCTCTTTCCTTTCCCACTTCTTGACAATTTCATCAAATATGCTAACTCTCATTCCTTGCTACTTGACATTTAAAGGCCTTGCACTCTGTCCAATCAGCAGAACACAGAATGACACCAGGAACCCATGCAGGGGGGAAAGCAAAAAAAACCAAAAAGGTTAATCAAGAAAGAGCTGAAGCAACAGAAGTTCAAGCTTTGAAGCAGTTAATTTCTCTGGAGCACTTCAGCTTAAGAATAATTTTGAGTTACATTTGAATGGCTCTGTATCAGTTCAGACTACAAACTCTACACTTTTTTTTATGTGTGTAGCATTTGTTAGATATGGCAATATAGCTAAAACAGATTTCTGCTAAGAAGTTATTTTGGTAGGTTAAAGTAGTAACTCAATCACATTCCAGCACTACACTACTACTAGCAAACAGTGCGTTCTACGTCATTCTCAGTTCATCCAATCACTCTGATCAGAAGTTTTGACAATTTTTCTATTGATCTTCTTAACATACACTTAGGAAAGTAATAAAATACTCTGCAGTTCCAATTGCTACACAAGAGGAGCCACCAAGAAGCTGGGAATACTAAGCAGCAGTCACTGTGTGCACACCTGACTGCTGTCACTGACAGCAGTAACTGCTCCTGGCTCTCTCCCAGAGCCTATTAACAGCTCCTGTACACTACTCAGACATAGGAAGATAATAGGTATTTATCTTAACTAGTGTCATCTAGGAAGCCTGGGATGTAAGCCAAGTTCTGAAAAACACGCCTAGAGTTAGCATTTGAAGTGACCATTGGCTCTCTCCAATCTCAACAGAAACTAGAAATATGCAAGCCATTTCAGTTTAGATCCCATTCAAACAAGAGGAGAAGACACCACACACAGCAGCATCTCATTCAGAGATAAATGAATCCTGGCCTGAAGGCCCTGTATATATTTTAAAATTAAGGTTTGCTACATCAGCTATCTAGATCACTGGGATGTTCACAGAAATACAAAAAAAACACCTTTAAGTGTACCTCATTGGTTAATTAAGAGTGCAACAAAAAACCTACCTGAAGAGACAACACGAGTGATTTTTACAGGCTGTTTCACACAAATGAAAACTTAAATGATAAAATATCTACAGTAAGTGTCATTTCTAGCATTAAAATGAGAATTTTTGATACTCAAGTGGCAAACCAATTCACAGCACGTGGTTACAGTGGCAGCATGTACATTTCCACAGCACTGTTGCATTTTACACTGAATTAGTGTTAAGAAAAGTCATGAATGGTTAGCTGTGGGACTTCTGGTGTTGTACATTCTCAGATGATTCCTGATTTCCTTGGGTTACTTTTCAATTATACCTAATGCTACTTATTTAGATATGAACTACTTTCTAGTAAAAGCACATCCAACCAGTTCTTTCAGTATCCACTACAGCACGTTAAAAAGCCAGTGAGTGTCTCAGATATTCAAATAAACCAGAATGAAAACACCGAAGTGGCATCTGTCTCCTATGTGATAGCACTGGAGTCCTGTAGTGGCAAATCTCATCAAATAGTCATAAGCAAGTCTTTTATCCCTACAGATTATACACAACATGCTTGGGTGCTGGGAAGAGTTCCAGATCCACACTGAGAAAACTTGGTCAGTCACGTCTTCTTTGATAAAATAATGCTCAGGCAGTCAGTGGCCAGAACACTGTTTGATGCCATGGAAACCTTGTTACAGTCTCAAAATGGTGACTTCATGCTGGTTCTGACCTGTGAAGTCCCAAATATCTCAGCACCCACATCTAAAATTACTTTCATGGAACTCTGCTGAACAGTCCTGTAGACTGCCAGTAAAGCATTTTTCAAGTTGAACATAGGGAAGTACCATCAGAACAGCAATATTATACTGTAAAGCTAAACCACTGCTCTCAACACTTGGAACAAGTACATCTAAGGTGTACATGACTCATCATTCATCCAGAAAGTGGCCACCTCTTCATGAGGCACAGTTAAACTTGGATCTAGTGATCAGCATATACTAGTCCAGGCCTGAAACAAATCAAGAAAGGGTTCAAGTTATATCAGGCAGCTGTCTCTTCAGTAAACTCTTTCCTTCCTTGAATACTGTTGCTCTAACTGATAGCTCCAACAAACTTGTTAATAAGCTGCATCACCCTAAGTTGGTGACACTGCTTCAGTACTCCACTGATGAGAAGTTTAAAGCATCAGAATAACAAGGCTTTCAAAAACTCTGATGAATGCTTCTCTCCAATGGTGCTACTTCACAATAATATTCCAGCAACATTTGTCACAGCAGGACAAACAGTTGCGAGAACTCGGTATTTTTACGCCCGTATTGCTTCTGCAAAAACCTGTGTCAACATAAGTGCAATACTGAAGTTTGCCCCTTTTATAATATCAAATCTGAACCTCAGTCACTTCTACCAAAACTGAGCTATACCTGGATGACCAGGATAATTGGGAAGAGACCAGGAAGCCACTGCATACAGCTGTCAACAGACCTTAGAACAGCCTTAACCAGCAATAAGACTTTGAATTGGAAGAAAAGTCTGAAACCCTGCTTCAACTGCCAGTTTTTCTGAACACTAAGAACACTACAGAAAAGGAATAAATATACAATGGTAAGTCTTTCACTCTTAGTCAGGCTAACTTTTCTTTCACTGTTTTCTGCTTGAAGCTTCTTCCTGCTTGAAGGCAGAAGTTGCGTTCCACCCTTTGGATATGTAAAGAGTTATAAAATCAGTGACTAAAAGAAACTGGTTAGGAATGTAGACCTCCATGAAAGTTCCAGATGATTATATGGGTTTTATTCACACACACAATAGATAAGCATTCAGAATCAAAAGGGATGAGTTAAGGCTCTTGCATTCACAGGTTTTTTGACCATTTCCACTGATTTTGCAGAAGCACATATAAAAAAAAAATTGTTGGTGTGAAAATAACTCACAGCTGTATCAAACAGAAGCAGTTAAAAAAAGCTTGAATAATTAGGTAAGTTGTCCCTTCATGAAAACCCAGTACAGCTGCTTCTTTTTTTTTGTCAAAAACTTGCACAAAAAATAGTGAACAACTATCACAAAGATGCCTTTTAATATTTTGTAGGCAGGACATGAACAACATCACCATTCTCTTAGCTGATACAACACTCTGCATGCCAGTGGTTGCATTTTGACCTGTAAAGACAGAGTAAAAAAATCTAAAGCTCATCTAAAGGAAGAAAATGCTTGTGGAATACCAGGATGAACCAACTACACAGCTTACAGCAGTTTTCCTGCCACACAAAAATTCAGAGGTGTACCCAGGCCTGAATCTGACCCATCATCTAAGTAGCATGACAGCTCTCAGGGTTTTTGTTTTCATGCCTAAGAATGCCAAAGCAGCATTTCTAGTGAACAAAATGGATTTCTTACCTTCAACCCGTGATTCCAAGTACTTGTCCAACTCAGCATCTTTTTTCACTGCCTCATCTGAGACCTTAGGAGCATTTGAAAAACAAACTAGTACAATACTCATGTTATCACGACTCCCCTATATGATAAAGAAAAAAGATGAGTTAGGATCTTTAATCTTAGTTCTCATTTGTCTATTCCAGTCACATTTTCACTTGGAACAAGTAACAGTACTACAAATATAGCTGGGGGAGAAAAAAGATACCTTGCAATAAAAGCATGTTTTGATTAATGAGAACCTTTAAGCATCTCAGCTACTCACTAAAATTAATTTTGTTGCTTAGTCTTAAAGGGTAAAATATTTAATGGACTTATTTACATGTCAACTGTTTAAAAATTCTATCAAGAAAACACATCAGAAATTAAGACAGACATTACCTTAAACCAAGTTAAAAAACAACTCGTATCGCAAAACTCAATGCAGCATGATTATCCTACACTACTAGAACAGGTAGCTGCAGTTAGGAATTTTGTCTGTTTTGAGAACACTGACCAAAGACATTGCCTTTATTACAATTCTGTTTAGTAGAATGCTCCTGTTTCAGACATGGCACCCTGAAGAACCCAAGTACAGAATACACATTCAATTCGTGTGGCCAAGCTGACCTTCAGTCACCATATGCTCAGCATACATAGCCAACAACTACCTCAGATACTCATTTTAATACTAGTCAGTAGAGAGCAGTACTTGACTCTTCATTACTAAGCTCTGATACCACTTTCCTGCTCCTATTTAATTTTCAAAACTATAATCCACATTCAAATTTAAAATCAGTGTCTAATTCTCTTATAAGGAGAACCAGGAGAACACAATTTAAACTCCCGGTTTGAAATCAAGGCATTAACTTTGGGAGGGGGGGTGTGTGCTGTAGAAGGTTAAGTGCCATTAGTCATTGCACATTTTTTTCTGTGTAAACCCAACCTATGGATAGTTCCCATTATCACAACTCTCTCTCCCAAACAAATTAAGTAGCCATCTAACATAAGAATAAACTTTTTCAGCAGTTTAAATTAAGTAGCCATCTAACATAGAGTAACTGCTGAAAAAGTTTATTCTTATGTTCTCTTTCATACCAAGCCCATGAGGATGCATGTTTTCACATCCTGAAGCCAGAGGACAACAATCCAATAGTTAAAAAGTGACAGGATCCACAATCTGACTTTATAAAATAAACACAAAGTCAGGGCTCAGTTTTACTCAGAGTATACTAGAGTGACCAGCCTTTAGCCAGACTGGTCAGAAAAGCCATGGCATTTAAATCAATTATACAACATACAGTAGGTATACAGAGGAATATAAATCTATTTCTGAAAAAAAACAAAACAAAACAAAACTTACCCCTTAGCATTAGATTTGTGAATTTTAAACATTTTCTTCAAAACTGCATGTTTTGTCTGTTGCCTAATGAAGGAACTCTATTTGCACTAGTAGGAGCAGCACTTTTCAGGGAGTGCTGGACACAGTATACCTATGAAGCATTTGTAGTCCACCCTGTAGTTGCTTCAGACAGACTCTGAATGTGAGGAGCACAAGCAAGCTCAGATGCACAAGTAGCATTTCTCCATGCAAGCTACCATAGTATGATGAGAACACCACTTCAGATAAACCACACCTTCAAGAGGAGCTGGTGCAAACACTTTTTATGCAAAGGACATAAACACTGGCCAAGTTGAAAGACAAAAAAAACCCCCAAACCACCAAATATAAACACTGACCAAGTTGAAAGACAAAAAAAAAAAAACCCAAACCACCAAAATAGCTTGCACGGAATTATCAATTTTAAAAACTTTGTATTTGGAAATATATTTGGAGCTGGAATTATAAGCAAGTGTTATTTAAGAAAATAACAAGCCTTTATTTTTTGCAATTATTATCACCTCTCCAGACACAATGGATGAAGTTGTATACTCTTCAGCAAGGACATACAGTCAAAAGGGTACAGAATTGTGAGGCAAGGAAGGAAGGAAGGAGGAGAGGGGAAGCACAGGATAGGAACTGCCAACACTGTACCCACCTAAACAGAAGATGATTTTAGAACAGCTGCTTAGAGAAAACAGTTACATACCTTATGTAAACAAGTGTCCACTACCCAATTGCACACTTTTTCCAGGTCATCTGATACTTCAAGTCTAGACTTCACAAATTCACAGAGCTCTTCATTGCTCATTACATCCCAGATGCCATCACAAGCCAAGATGATAAACTCGTCTTCTTCTGCCCTTAAAATTTCACAAACCTCAGGCTCTGGAGAAACAAGTTGTTCTGTAGGGCCTTTACCGTCAACACATTTGTAGTCATAGTCCCCCAGAGCTCGAGAAACCGCCAACGAACCATTAACACGCTGAATCATTACACTGCCTCCTGCGTTCTGGATTCTCTCCTTCTCCCTTGGGTTGCAAGGTTTGTGATCCTGTGTTGAAAAGCAGACTTGTCCATTCCTATAGAGAACAGCACGTGAATCACCACAATTGATAAAGTATACATGGTCAGGTGAAATCATGACTCCCACTGCTGTTGAGCCACTTCTGTCCATCCCGTTTCTGAGGTCTGAGAAATTGCGCATATACTCGTCAATTTTCAAAAAGCCAGTTCTGATTCCACTCTTGACATTTTCCACTGATGGTTCAAGAGCAGATCCAGGTTTTTCTGTCGCCCTGAAGTCTTCATTGTTAGTGATGTGTTCTAATAAGTGCGTGGAGCAATAATTTGCAACACGAGATCCCGCGTGACCATCGTAGACAGCAAAAAAGGACCAGTCCTCTAAGCCATGGGGGATACCCACAACAGCCGTGTGAGCATCTTCCATCTCCACTCGCCAGCCCTGCATGCTGCTGAGGCCGTAACGCAAGCCGTTCCCTGCACCGTGAGCATTGTGTTTCTCAGTTTTTGGTTTATCCAAAAATGCACCCATGTTTATGCAATATTGGATCTGGAAAAAAGAGAAGAAAAGTCTTATTTATAAAACCACCGCTCCGTATCAGCTTTGCTCTCCCTTTCCTGCGTTTCTTCTTCATGAATCGAGAGAAAGCAGGTGCAGGTACACAAGCCAACAGCTATAACCAGGGGAAAAAAAGTAATTAATAAATGGCATGAATACAGTGTGAACTTACAGAGCCCTGTTTGCATTGGGTTTGGATTTTTTTGGTGTGGTGTTGTGTCTTTAAGGGAGCTACTTCATCAAAATTAAAGGCCCTGCGTATGCAGGCAGAGTAGTTCATACACCTTTGAAGCCCTGCCAGTTTTTTCATTCTCTGCAGAAATTCATTCACAATGGGAAAACATCAACCATACCACTTCTCCCTCCAGTTTGACTGTGGCACAGAGAAAAGCTAATCCTTCAGAAATAAGAACTGACTGGTCTCACTAGCTTTGCATGTATCAAGCTATTTCTGTACTCTTGTAGAGCATGGCAGAAGTGACAAGAGGGGAATGGAGACTAACCACCCAAGGAAACAAGGCAGCCAATCCCACTTTGACCCAAGAAAACTTCTCACAGGATTCTCTTAATAAATTATACTTAGGCCTTTGTAAAACATTTCCATTTTTACCACCCCAAAAAGACATTCATGTGCTTGCATGTGATTTTAAGTTCAAAGATACATTGATTTTAATTTTAATGGGTCCAGTTACATGAATCCAGATATGAGCTACAGGAAGAAAATAATCCACAGAAAATTAGGTCTTCAATATTTGGAGATCTACTTCAAAATATATGAGAAAAAACAAGTAAGCTTGCAGGCAAAAAGTGAGTAATCTACGTTGAAGCTTTAGAGGATTTCTGATTTCCTCTCTCTATTAGGTTTGCATGGCAAGGTTTTGGTAGCAGGAGGGGCTACAGGTGCACGGACAGCTGGGAGAAACTGCTAGAAACTTGTCCTATGTCAACAGAGCTAATGCCAGCCAGCTGCAAGACAGACCCACTGCTGCCCAAGGCCAAGCCTGTTTGTGATGGTGATAGCACCTCTGGGATAACATATTTAAGAAGGAAAAAAAGTTGCTGCTCAAGAGCAACTGCAGTCCAAGAGATGAGAATGTGGCATGAAACAATTGTTGGTGCAGACACCAACACCAGGAAAGAAGGGGTGGGAGCAGGTGCACCAGGCACCAGAGCAGAGATTCCTCTGCAGCCCATGGAGGAGACCACAGTGAGGTAGGCTGTACCCTTGCAGCCCATGGAGGTTAACAGTGGAGCAGATAGCCACCTGCAGCCCATGGAGGGCCCCACGTTAGAGCAGGTGGGTGCCCAAAGGAAGCTATGAGCCCAAGCGAAGCCCAAGCTAGAGCAGGCTCCTTACAGGACCTGTGGACCCATGGAGGGAGAAGCCCACATTGGAGCAGGTTTGCTGGCAGAACTTGTGGTGTCACAGGGGACACACACTGGAGCAGTCTGTAGAAGGACTACACCCCACAGAAGTTTGTGAAGAACTGCAGCCCATGGGAAGGACTCTTCCCATGGAGAAGTTGTAGAGGACTGTCTCTTATGAGAGGGACCCTATGCTGGAGGAGTGAGCAGCAGAGACAGCACCTGATGAACTGACTACAACCCCCATTCCCCATCCCCCTGTGCTGCAGCAAGGGAGAAAGTAAAGAATTTGGAAGTAAGGGACAGAAAGAAGGAGCAGGGGGCAAGGTACTCTCTTAAGATTAGGTTTTATTTCTTATTATCCTACTCTGATATGATCAGTAATATTAATTTTTCCCCAAGCTGAGTCTCTTTTGCCCATGTCAGTAATTGGTGAGTGATTGCTCCCTGTCTTTATCTCAACTCAAGAGACTTTTGTAGTATTTTCTCTCTCCTGTGCTGTTGAGGAGCAGGATTAAGAGAGGGGCTAGGTGGGCACCTGGCATCTAAGCAGTGTCAACTGATGGCACTCACCTGTACTAGATTCAATTGTCCCATGCAGACCTGCAAAAACTACCTTGTACTTGATGATGTCAGCAGAGAATACATTCTTTAACTGAAAGATCCCACAGTTCTTTCCTGAGAAATTCAGCAAACTCAAGATAGCACAACCCCTGATCATGCTAAAAATGACTGCCTCATGAAATCCTTAGTGACTGGATATGAAAATTAAAGCAATCTTCATCCATAAAGAATTTGGGAGAATTCTGCCATGACTGATCCTGAACAGTCAGTCATCAGCTCTGACACACTAGTACCCACCAAGCTTGCAAAGTCACGAGTTCTGGTTTAAGAGTTAGTTACCAGGTCAGAAAAAGAGGTTAAGAAACCCTTATTCTGCCGTTACTCTTATCTGAACACTTTCAGCATACAGTTTACTCTGACATGAGATAAAAAGAAAGTACAGTGCAAGGAGGAAAGGATTACAGTTAGATTCTGCACCTCGCCTTCCTTTTTAGGGTGAAACTTCAGGACTTTACTGCAGACAATCCAAGCTTCACACTACCTCTCTGCTACCGTCACCTTCATGAAGTGCTGAGGATCCCCACTATTACAGAGATTCCCAACAATTTGTCTACCACTTTTGAGAGGTGTCTTTCACTCTTACTTTAATACAAATTTCGACAAACTTCTGCTAGTTTACTTTTTTGTCTAGTTTTGTTGTCTGTCTTAATTCAGGTTTAGTAGCCTTTGATTCAGGTTACACTAGCAATATGCAAAGGAACAGCGTGGCTCTGTAAGAGACTGCACATCATGTAACTTACTCTTCTAAAAAAATCACCTGTCTAAGTCAAATCAACTGACAAATGCCAGAATTTAAATTGCTCTTGTGTTTGAGAGCTATGCTATGTTCTTCTTACAAGTCTTCAAGTTATCTGTTCTGGCATGGAATGAAAAGGTTGAAGAAGATCTGCTAGAGAAGATGATTTATTCAACACTCAGCTAGAAATCAAGGTTTCACATGGACAGAATACAAACACTGGGCAATTATTCCCTCTAGTTCAGCTACCAGACACTACCATGATTTCCAATTGTTTCTCATTTACCAGGGAACTTGACACTTGTCTAACAGTTGTCACTACATACCAATCTTTTGCTATCAAGCCTGATGTTACAAGACATGAGTCTTGTACTTAGTGAATTGTCTTAAGTAGCTATTTAAAATAAGGAGCTGTGTGACACCAAAGAAAGTGTCCTGAGCCTTTTTTGCTCTCCAAATCAGGCATTCCATATACAAGGCACACATCCTCACCTGCAGAATCTACAGTAAAACCAAAACAAGAAAACATGCTCAAAAGGTTGTTGTCAATTTGATTTCACTTGATATAAATACAGAAACAATCCTCAAACTAGATTTTATAAAGCAAAACCAGAAGTACAAATTTCACAGACAACGACACATCTAATACAGGAAAAGCAAGTTACAGAAATACTCTGAAACAGCACCTAACAGTCACAGAATGGAAGGGGTTGGAAGGGACCTCTGGAGATCATCTCAACCTGCTTTGGCAAGGGGGTTGGACAACACAGAGCAGGCTGCACAGGAATGTGTCCAGGCAGGTTTTGAAAGTCCCTAGAGGAGGAGACTCCACAACCTCTCTGCACAGCCTCTTCCAGCACTTCATCACCCTCACAGTAAAGAAGTTCTTCCTCATCTTCAGATGGAACTTTGTGTTCCAGTTTGTGCCCTTTGCCCCTTGTCCTGTCACTGGGCAACACTGAAGACTCAACCTCTTGACAACCACCTTTAGATATTTATAAGCCTTGATAAGATCCCCCCTCAGCCTTCTCTTCTCCAGGCTGAACAGCTCCAGGGCTCTCAGCCTTTCCCTGTAAAAGGGATGCTCTGGTCCCTTAATCAATCTTCACAGCTTTCCACTGGACTCTCTCCAGTAGTTCCCTGTCTCCCTTCCACTGAGGACCCCAGAACTGGACACAGGACTCCACATGTGGCCTCACCAGGGCAGAGTAGAGGGGGCTGAGAACCTCCCTTGACCTGCTGGCCACACTCTTAACACACCCCAAGACATCCCCGGCCTTCTGGCCACAAGGTTACATTTCTGGCTCACAGTTCACTTGTTGTCCACCAAAACTCCTAGGTCCTTCTCTGCAGAGCTGCTGTCCAGCAAGTCAGCCCCTAACCTATACTAGTGCAGGGGGTTATTCCTCTCCAGGTGCAGGACCCTACACTTGCCTTTGCTGACCTTTATTAAGTTCAGAGAATCATAGAATGGTCTTGGTTGGAAGGGACATTTAAAGGTCACCTAGTTCAACCTCTCTGCAATGAGCAGGGACATCTGTAAACAGAACAGATTGCTCAGAACCCCAACCAACATGACTCTGAGTGTTTCCAGGGATGGGGTATCTACCACTTTTTTGGGCAACCTGTTCCAAGGTTTCATCATCCTCACTATAAAAAACTTCTTCTATCTTGTCTAAATCTATCCTCTTTTAGTTTAAAATCATTACTCCTTGTCCTGCCACAACAGGCCCTACTAAAATGCCTGTCCCCATCTTTCTAAAGGTCCCTTTAAGTACTGAAAGGCAAGCTCACTAGCACTCCATCCCTCTAGTGTGTCAACCCACAGCTTGCCGCAGGCAAGCCCGACATCATCCCCCTCCCCATTCAAGTCTGAAGCCCTGTTGATGAGCCCTGCAAGCTCCTGAGCAAAGATCCTCTTCCCCCTTTGAGAAGGGTAAATGCCACCTGATGACAGCAAGACTGGTGCCATGTAGGCCCTCCCATTCATGAAAAACCTGAAATTGTGGCAGCAACACCAGGCACAGAGCCATGAACTAACAGATCTGGTCTGTTTATTTCTTCTAATGTCACAGCCTGCAACTGGAAACAGAGGAGAAAAAATAACCTGTGACCCAAACTCCCTCACCAACTGGCCCAAGGGTCTGGAGTCTCTTTTCATCACTCCTGGACTATGGGTTGCAGCTTCATCTCCAAACACACAGAAGATTAGTAACAGGTTGGGTTTGGAATAGGTGATCTCCAGAGGTTCCTTTCAACTCCTATCGTACCGATTCTGTGAACCTGTGGGTAGTCTGAAGGCCGTACCAAGTTAGGAAGTTTCCCAGTGATGCCCTTAACCCAGGCCCCAGGGAGGCAGTGGACTTCCCTACAAGGAGGATCTGCCCAGTACATTGGGCCCTTTGTTATACCTACAAGTATAACCCTCCTTTTCTTCCTTGTGGAGGTGGTTATGATATGAAAGGTAGGCCTTTCTGACCTTGGAGTATACCTACAAGTACAACCCTCCTTTTCTTCCTTGTGGAGGTGGTTATGATATGAAAGGTAGGCCTTTCTGACCTTGGAGACACCTCTGGTACAGATGGACCATCATCCACATCCTCCACTGACTGGCCTTCCACATCCAGAGCCTCATACCCTTTGTACAAAGGCACCCAAGAGGGAGAGGTGAGTGTTCTCCTGCCATGCCAAGCATGGACTTGCCTCCATTTGCTTCCTTCATTCAGGCTGCTGCCTTCAGCCTTGCAGACTGATACAGGGTTCCCGTAACCTTTCGTATTTTCTGGTGGGTGCTGCTGTTCCTGACTCAGGGAGGGCAAAGCTTGGCTCCACTGGTCTCTCTTGCTCAGCCTCCCTGATGCTCCTTAACCCTTCTATTTCCTGTTGAAGCTCTGCCACCAGACTGAGCAGACTGTCCACCTGGTCACAGGGCACACAGCTGTTCTCACTGCTCCACCTGTTACCAGGCTCTGGCACTCCTGGACAGCAGCACGTTCTCTGAGAGCTCTATCTGGGTGGCCACAGCCATTCTGGTGAGTGCAGAGAACGTGGCTTTCTGCCTGGCAGAGACCATAGCTAAGGTCCTTCTGAGAGGGTGATGGCCACCAACTGAACTCGCCCCTGGAGCCGGCAGAGCCCCCATGCCCTTCCTGCTACCATTCCTCAGGCACCTCATCGGCAGGGGCAGGCAGGGTCCACGGCTGCCTGGGCACTGGGCAGCCCTGGGCAGTGGCTCCCAGTCCTGCTGCAGCTCCTCCTCTCCACCCAGCTCTCTCGTCTGTCTGGGTCTCACCGAATGCCAGCACAGCCTGCTGGTGTTCCAGGCCTCTGCTCAACCCGCCCCACTGGGCCTACACCTTTCCACACCATCTTCCAGATGTAGCCTCGCTTGGCAGTTCTCAATAGAAGGAAATAATCTCCCAACATGCTGGATAAACCTTTACTAACATGGCCCCAACTTCCATCACTACAGACATACTGCTCCCTGATGTTCAACTCACTTGTCCCATTTGTCCACCAGGACATTGTGGTTCTCCTCTAAAGCTCGTTCCTAGATCATCATCACCCAGCCTCTATTAAGGGACAAGGTTACTCTGTTCCAGGTACCTGACCTGGTTAAATTTCCCAAGGTTACCATCAGAGCACTCATCCAACCTGTCAAGATCTTTCTGAACTACTGTTAAGGCCTACTCTTCAGCTTACTGAACACACCCCCCACCATGGTATGAAGAGTGCCAAGAGCAAATACTCTTCCACTGTCCAAGTTGTTAATGAAGACTTTATTATGTTTCCTCTCATCAGTCAAAACCTTTCAACATTTGAGGGACTTAAGGCATTAAGGCCCTGAGATTCAAACAGAGTAAGATTCAGTCTTAAGAGAAGATACAGCCAACGGAGGAACAAATTAAGTGCCCACCTTCAGCTAGTAATTGAGTCATGGTTTTAATTAATTTAGGCAAGCTCAAAAAGGAGAAGGCCTTAATTCTCATCCATGCTACACAGACTATTCTTTAAAACAGTGCATATTCTTCAGATCTGGAATGTAAACCTAGGATTCCCTTCTTCCAGTAGTCCTCCCAACTCAGGGGAAAAAAAAAAAAAAAAAACACAATAACAAATAAACATAGACTATTCTTTAAAACAGTGCATATTCTTCAGATCTAGAATGTAAACACAGGATTCCCTCCCAACTCGGGAAAAAAAAAAAAGGAGTAACAAATTAAAAAATAAATCAATCCTCTGGTAAGGCCCATTAAATCACCAAGGCTCAAAGGCTTTTGAAAGGCCAAAGAAAATGCTGGCCTTTCCCCCTCTCTGGCAATGGAAGAAATTAGATCCAAGCAATATGCTGCTAAAGTGATGGCTTTAACTACGAGTCAACTGTACACTCTTCATCTCTAGTTTTAAATCAATAGCTAAGCCATTTCCAATAAAATTCAGGGTGGAGAGTCTGTAACAAAAGCTGACATCCTTTTCCCAGGGCAAAAGCCTAACCCAAGGCTTACTTCTCTGTCCTAACATATGTTCTTCTCTGATGTTTATTACCCAATACAAATCCTATATGAGGTCCTTATCTCATATACAGGGAACATAAGCAATAACTCAGGCTCAGGCAAAGGCACCTACTCTTTTCAGGCATGGAAGTGAGAAGACAAAAGCCATGTCCTCTCACACACAAGAAAAAATTTGCTTTTCCACACAGCTACACAGCAAAGACTTTTTGGCATTAGATCAGCCATATAGTAAAGGATCTTAAAATCAGATCTGTGTATAGCTTTGAATTTCTATATTAAAAGAAAAATAACCACACCCACTCACTTTCTCCCAAGATCTACTTAGAGAATGACAAACGGTTCCTGCACAGTTACAGATATTGTGACTTTCTACTACATCACAAAGGGGAAACAGACAGCTACTTCAAATGAAAAGCACACTCCTTTCCATATAGATTGATATTTAACAGGCAGAAATATTTACTTGCTGGTTGCCATGAAAGCAGCCAATATGTAATTAGATTATCAAGGTCTAAAAGCCATAATCAAAGTTATTGTAGATACTGTAAAATAATTTTCAGATCACATGCCAGTTTCAAAGAGAACATCACAACTAGACTAATACCTTGATGGCCAACAGTCCCAAAGGCAATAATATTTCTTTCCATATAATGAGAATGGTCCAACATCAATCTTTTGGGCTTAGGTTATAAAAGTGTACTATAAAATGTCTCTTTCTCAGAAGGATTCACTCAACAGACCAGTCATTTTTAATAAGTCAGTGCTGTGGAAAAGAAGCAGTACCAGTTTCCTGTTACAAAACATATGGCTCCTGCTATAAAAAAAAGTATGTTTCAGCACAGAAAATGCTGCACTACATATTAAAGATGTAAATGACAAGTAAATCAAAATATTTGTGACAAACTATTTCTAAGCTTATTGAAAGTGCAGGAAGAAGTACTCTTTCTGGTTTAAGTAAAAACAAAAAAAGGATAAAACAAACTTAGCCTTGGTAGAAACCTCCTCTGTCTGTCTCCATCTTGCACCCTCTCTCCAGTGTGTACATATGCCCGTACACACACTCCTGACATTGTGTGTCCACACACTGTAGGTAGTTTTCACATGCATAAAGATTCCCTCTATCCTTTAATTTACACAAAAAAGAATGTCAGAATATTTTAATCAGTCTTTTATTGATCTTGTGCTTGCCTACAATATACTGTCACTGTACTATCACCATACCTACATTATACTATCTACTTATACTACATGCATACTAAATACAAATTCAGCTGATGACTGAAACCAGTTTTAAAGCTTTTAATTTTTGATCCCAGAGAACTTGGGATAGCTTTTGACTTACTGACCTTAATTTTATGTAGCCCCAGCATTTTAAAATCAGGCAAATCGTTATTCACCTTTTGAGCAAGAGCTCTACTGGAAGCTTAGCTGCAACAGCTACTCTAACTACGTGGCTACAAGTACTGGCAAAGTCCAAGAGCAATCACTGGAATCCAAGAACAAGATCTGAGTATTTTACTTTCAATTATCATTCACGTCCACTTGCTATGGGTTTTGAGTTGTTTTGTTTTTAAATAAGCTGTGCCTATGGGAGTCACCATTAGGAAGGAGGTCAGCTGACCAAAGACACTGACACTAGGAAATCAAATACCACTATAAACCTTTAATATAGAGCCTACTATCAAAAACTCTTCCTGATAGGATGACATGGAAGAAGCCAAATTGGTTTTTAAAACAGAAATATCAAAAATTTTGCAAGTTCTCTCTGTCACCAGGCAGAATACATGTCTAGGAGCTACAGCTGTAACACTGAAATTACAGCTATAATTTTGAAATGAACTTCTGCATCTCTGTTGTTACAACAGTTGGGGGAAAAGAAACAAAAGCTAACAAAACACAAGACACCACCCCCAGCTACACTAATTTTAAACCAGCAAGTTAAAAAGGAGATTAAGAAGTTACAAGAATGTGCTTCAGCTACTTGAAAGTGGTCTGGAGGTAGAAAACAATCCATCACAGGTGTAATTTAACACTGTGGATTCAGATCTATTTTTTGTGTCAGTAGCAATACCTGAAAACGTTATCGCTTCTGCTCTGCCTCAGCTCTCACCACTACACTGTGCCAGCAATTTCTTTTCTTTCAAAACTGCTGGCTGAGAAGTTTTTGCCCTCACTCTCAACTCTTTCACTGAAGATGTGCAGAGTTAGCTTTAGTATTCTGAAACTTTGTGACTTTGAGGCCAGCATCTTAAGACAGCAGGTCCAAGGGGGCAGTAACCTTTCAACAGGGAAGACACTGGGGAAAAAACAGGAAGGATCACCAGGAGCTAGGTTAAGAACTACTATCTTTTTAGCTGTGTCATTAACAACAGAAAAACACATAAGCTTGTAGTCTTCTCAGAGGTTCATTTTGCATTCTGCTCTCCTGTACCCTATCAAAACATGGACGACACACCTTCAAGGTCAGCCTACATGGCAACTGTCTCTCGTGGACAAGATGTACAATTCCATGTGGTGGCTTCTTATTTTGCTGAAATGCAGTTTGGTAGGTACAAAGTCAGAGATCATACCTCAGATAGCAAGACGAACCACAAAAAAACCTGAAAGTGGAATCTAGCTTTGCAATCACAGCACATGATAAAGCCATCAGCACACAAGTTCATGTTTTTTTACAGTCAACAAGCCTTTATCATGCAGCCTCACCCTTACATATGCCACTGAAGTCAACTTCACCATCTTATGGCCAAAAGAAAGCTTAAAAAAAATATGCAGTGCTCTTCCTACTCAGCCACACAATTCTGTGCTTGCCAGAGTCATCTCTGATAGCCAATAGCCCTTAGTTCACATTGGTACAACAGCTAGGGACTTAACCCAAGAAGAGGAATGCATTGTCTTTCCCTGTAAGACTCTACTGTAGTCGGTGCCTCCATGTAATTCATCTTAATTTCCCAGGTACCAACTTCAGGTTCTCTTTACCAAGATTACCTACTAACACAATGAAGTCTGGGAAATTCTCTCTCTTTTCTCATCTGCAAACAGCTTACCCGAGTTACAGAGCAACTCTACAGAAAGTGATACTTAAAATACATAAATACCCACGCTGGTTCATCAAGTACAACAACATTGGGCCCAGCCAGTACAGAGCAAACAGACTGTTGCTTCTAGGACCTCCATGAGAACAGAATGAAGTCTCAAGTTTTTAGAGCCAAGATAGCTCTGCATATGCCAGTATTTGTGCTGCTGTATAATGTTTCTGCAGTAAGAGTTTGGTGCACTAGCACTCAAGTGAAGTGGGCCTACCTGATTAATCAGCTGTTACCTGCTCGGGTAACTCAAACTTTGCAACTTGGCTTAGCTTTATTATACCTCCTGGAAAACTACACTCTACTCTTGCCATAGTACAGTCAACAGGGATAAACAATACTTACATCCTACTTTATCAAATTAAATTAATTATTCTGAATCAAATTTAGTTTGCTCCTTTTCAATCTAACCACCACCAGCCAGGTTTTTTGTTAAAAAACAGCACCTACATTTTGAAGAGAACCAATGTTTAGCCAGTATACTACTGGTATGAAAACTGAAGAATTTTATGCATTAGTGTGAAGCAGTACTGTCATTAAAAATTAGTTCTTCCTTACTGTAAATTCAGGCATTTCAGGCAAATTCTTCTCTTACCTTTTTCAATGTTTGTTTACTAAAAAGTTTCAGATGCATTTTTGTGAGAATAAGGCAACAATGAATCACCAATTCAGAGCATTAATTGGTCCTAAACAGGTCTGAAAAACCAGAATAAGCATTCTGCAGCAGGTCTGCACAACCACAGTAAACCACTAAACCATTTATTTACATAATTGAGGGGCGACTCGTTGATTCACACAGAAATCTGAGGAAGCCAGGCAGAAGGGTTGGGCTAGTTGAGTGCTAGAGGTCCATTCCAACACAAATTAGTCTATGGCTTGCATGGTATAAGTTGTGCCTTTCCAACATGTTACATCACTGCAAATTAAATATAAACATTCAATCAAGACAATAGTAACAAAAAAAAGCAAAACACCACATCTGAACCCTTCTTTCATTGTAGCAGCAGAACAATCAGCACTACTTCCTCAGCAGAAGCTTGTCACTGACCTACGCATCATCTAACTTCCAGGTAAGACATAGTATCAAGCACTTTAATAACAGCTGAGACTCTTGTCCTGTCACTATTGACAAGTGCAGCCTAATGCAAGCAACTCTTCCTATCAAAGGTATCAAAACGTGATACCAAGACTGGAAGGCCTTAACTTGATGGTAACTCTGCAGCTATGATGCAGTAAAGCCATGCAGTATATGCAAGAAAACTATTTCATGGACAGTCTTCAAAACAAATACTCCGTGCTTAAAAAAAACAGAAACAAGTTATTCAGAAAACTAAAAACTGAAATATGATTTTTTTTAAAAATATAGTTTTGTGGCATTGATCTTTTTTAAAAAAAGAAGAGTAAAAACAGTGACTTTTAGTTCCCTGCACACAAGTTCAGGAGATAGGGATTGAGTATGGCACAAGAGTTATCTCCACCATTGTCTGATAAAGCTGGGATAGAAAACCAGCAGCCTAAACACTCTCACTGGCCTAGCAGAAGACATCAACCTTTACCCTTTAAAATGTGATTCAAGACTTGAAGCTAGAGTGGACTCATAAAAAAATTTTGGAGATTTTCTGTAACCAGTTTTAAAAAAAGGTAGCAACCAGTACCACTGCTATTTAAATTTGCTGTTATACAAACCTGGAGAGGAACAAAGCCACACAGACAAACTCAGCACAGTGGCAAACTACTTCATGACTTTTACTGACTGATGCTGTAGCCTTCCATGTGAAAAAAAACACCTTCCTTAAAATTTGGGTCAGCACATCTAGGTGTTTTTCCCATTTATTAATAGCACTTTGAACTACAGCAGAAAGGAACCATACTTTGAAGTTGTACTTCCTCCCTATTAAAAAATAAGTTTAATCAACATTCAGATGCATTTAAAGAAGACAAAAAACATCCTTTTATCCAATCTGGTCTGAAATTTCTGTTAAATTCTCAATTACAAATTGCAAAGACAGTCAAAGAAAAGCAACTGTACCTTCCCATAAGTTTCCCAGTGGCAAATTTGTTCTTACCTGTAATTGCAACCTTGTCAAGGTTCTAGTTCAGTGCTGAAAGAATTAGTTTAAAAAAACCAAGAAGCACGTAATAGAATGACTTGCAAAACCTTGAGATAACAGTACAGGACACAACATCTGCTTTATTTTGGTATTTCCTAAAAAAGAAACAAAGAAAGTAGTTAGCTACCAGATGGTTTACAACAGATTTGTACACGATTTTTTTTCATGAATACAACTTTTTTCCTAAATCGAAGTGCTTGAACTAAAGCTATGTCTGAATGTCAAAAGACCTTTCAGTACACTCTGTAAACACCATATTAAGGACTCAGGCTACCAAAGACTTGGATTTACTTTTTTTTTTTTCCACATTTCATTCACCAGCACAGACTAGCACTTAAAAACCCATCTAGCCTATTAAGTTCCTAAATTCAGTAACAGAAGGAATAGCTTTTGTATGCCTGCTAAGGTAACAGGCCTGTTTGCTTCACTTCATTCACCCCCTCAAATGGCAGAGTACACTCTGAGCGTTTGACAAGACTTAAACCCCCCAAGTGTGGCATGAACAACACGTAAGCTCTTTACTCTGCACACTCAGGTGTAAAAATGCACACGTGTTTAAAACCAAAGCAATAACCTTCATCTGCAAAAGTATTTCACCTCTTAAGTTTGTATCATCACATTACTTAAAAAGCAGTTTCTATAAAATTAACTATAAATTCAGCTTAAAAAGTAAAATACCAAATAACAAATAATTCAGATGTGTATCTATGAAAGCATCTAGACATCTACCCATTGTTTTTAACTGCATGCAAATGTCCTAATTCCTTCATGGATCAGGGAGTACGTATTTAATCTTACGAAGCAGTGCATCTGACATAAGTTACCATGACAGTACACTGCTCGAAGGAACTACTGCTGGAAGAACTCTGGACACCAGCCACCTTTCTTTGGGGCATGAAAGAAATACAAGCCTTATTGTAACACCAACGAGTTTAAACGGATTACAGCCCTCTGGGCAGCTGAATGAGTGATAAAGGGGACATACTGCAGACCTTGGCTTTTTAAGCCCACTGACTGAAGAATGGAGTTTGGACATCATTATGGCTTGCCTCTTCCAAACACTAAGCAGTGCTTTTCAACTACCAAAGAGTGTCCTAAGCAAAGGAATACTTGGCTACTGTTTGAAGAACTGTAAGGGTTCAGTGAATGTTATGCCTGTACCATTACACTGCTGCAAGCCCTGTATCTTCCCCAACATTCTCTCTTCCTAGGCACCACAACAGGATGGATGGCTCAAGGAAGCAAACCAAGCCCGAAAAAGTTGATTATTTTCTGCCACCTGAGCACTCAAAAGTGTATCACAAGTCAGAAATGCAGAAGCAGTGGCTGCTGTCAATTCAGAGTTGCTCAGAACACTGTGAAACCACACCTTAAGCGGCATCTCTGAACTCTGGAAAAATATTTTGAAAGAACTAGACAGCAAGTCTCTTAAATCATTGTATTGGACTACACAGCAAAAGCCCTCACAAAAAAGGCAAAAAAAGTTTCAGTTACAAAATATACTTCCACACCCAAGAAACTTCAGAGGAAAAAAAAGAAATCCCACAAGCAACACAGATTCACAAAGTTGTACGAAGGAGCCCAACAGCCTCTTCTTAAACAAACCAGAGACCAGGGCATGAACAGAATGTGACCAGAACTTAACTCCCTTCAAGCACTGTCTCCCACCTTCAGAGGATTCCTTTAGCTAGGATGGATGGTACAGGGTGATTGAAGAACCAAGTGCTCAAGGACCTCCATTCTTCTGTTGCTACTCCAGTAGCCTTTAGAGGTGACTGACTCACAAAAGCAGGCCGGATGACAAGCATTATGCTTCCCAGAAGCAAAAGGCTTGACCCCTCCCAAATTCTTCTACTGTACAGAGAATGCAAGAGCACTCATTATGCAAGGTGACTTTTAGCCCAGAGACAGGTTGCTTACTGTAGGGCAGATTCAAAAGATAGATATTTTGGGATAAGAGCATCTTGTTCCAGAATAAGCTCCAATTTACACAAATTCTACTCACACTAAGTCTCAGAAGTGAGAAATACAGTATCCACTGTCCCAAATCACAAAACCATCTTAAGGTCTATATTGCACTACAGAACATTGCACAGAGGGGACACCACTACTACTACTAATTTCTGCACAGCAGTGACTTCTCTAAATAGGCTGCGCCATATTTTTCTCCACATGAAAAGACATTTGGAGTCACAATGCAGTGTTGGGATAACAATATATCCAGCCCAAACAATTTCTGTATCAACTACTTACATACACAAATGAAACGGTCTTGTCCAGATTGCTCTTCATAAATTACATCACAAGAACAAAGCTGAATGCTTCCTATTAAAGGCTTAACAATACTAAAATAGACATCTGACTTCTCCAAATAGGCTGCACCATATTTTTCTCCACATGAAAAGACACTTGGAGTCACAATGCAGCGTTGGGATAACAAGCTAATATATCCAGCCCAAACAATTTCTGTATCAACTACTTACATACACAAATGAAACAGTCTTGTCCAGATTGCTCTTCATAAATTACATCACAAGAACAAAGCTGAATGCTTCCTATTAAAGGCTTAACAATACTAAAATAGACATCTAGCATTTTATTGGGGCTCATTAGATCTTTGGAGTATGTAAACACTTAATGTTTGAGTAGGACAAAGTTAATTCAGTAAACTTTTATAGTTTTTGCAACTAAAATACCAGTACCCTACAGTAAAATAGTTTTTAATTGAGCAGAACTAAAATATTCCTTGAGTAATAAAGAATTTTAATTTCATCCTGTTTATATTGTTTTCTTCAGAAGGTAAATACTATGCAGCCAAAGCCATCGGAAGTAAATCACTGCTGAAGAACTAAGTAAAATATTCAGAAGCAAGTATATGGAAAAAAAAAAGAGTCTTCCAGAGAAAGCTGAGGAAGCTTCTGTTATTTTTCAGAAGGGTAGGCATCAAACGCTGTTATTCCTTATGATTTTAAATACATACTTCATAACCTCAGTAGCAAAGCAATAATGATCCTCAAGCTGAACCCTAACATTTAAAACGGGGAGGGGGGGGGGAAAAACAAAAAACTCCTGCAACATCCAGTTCTTCACAAGTTTCCAGACTCTCATCTGAGAAGCACAGGAAAAACACTGGTTTTATTCTGCTTCACAACCAGCTATGACTTTGGCCTTTAATGGGCAAGCAAATCACTGCTGCTCTAAAACAAGTAAACAAACCAACCAACCCAGTCCCTGAACATCAACAGAAAGAGCTATAATCTAATAATTGACCTTATAATATCTTAATATCACCAGTGATCATCCACCAGAACTGTAAATTGCTTCATTCAGAAGATACCAAAATATTTTGCAGAGCAAAAGACACTAGAAGAAAGAAGAATAGTGTGAGCTTAAGAACAATAGTGTGAGCTTATCACTGCAACCTCCCAGTTGCATGTTCCCAAGGCAGAGTAAACGCAAGATAACATCCCTCTCCTGAAAGAGGCATTCATTAGGTTACCTGATCTTTTTCACGAACAGAAGGGCATGTACCTAGGGAGTGCACTAGCTGTCCTGCAAGTTCATACAGTAGTTCTTCCTTAGGGCTTTGTCATATATGTAGACTAACTAAAACAGGAGTTAATTTCTGTGTAATTATTTAAGACAATTTAAAACTTTCACCCTAAAGAGAAAGTTCTTTTTTCTTTGTAATAAAGGATAATGAACTCTAGCTGCACTTGCCAAGTCGTTCTTGGTTCTCTACAGAAACACAGTGAATCAACAAGGACTAATCCAAGCCTTGCTTTGTGTGTGTGTGGCTTTTTTTTGTGTGTGCGTCTGTGTTTTGGTTTGGTGTTTTTTCTGCTTTCCAAACATGGAAGCTGCACTAAAATGATCATTATTAAGAGCTGAAGAAAAATGAATAGAAGTTGAAAACTAAGAACTGAGGTAATTTAAGCACTCTATCCTTTTTGAAGCAGTTCATTTAATATTATGGTTTTGTAAAAACTGTAACACTGCATTTTAGAAGTAACACTTAGGGCTTCTCAAAAAAAAGATCTAAATGCCTTGATGTAAGTTTACTTGCAGTTCTGGAGCAGCTTATTCCCAGTTAGTCATTTGAACTATTCACAGCTGTATTTCCAACAGGAATTCACCCCATTAGACTTGTATTTTACAGTCATCTAAAACTTGGTAATATTACATGCTTAGCACTGAAATTAGGTCCATACTTTTAAATATCACCACACAAATGGTGGACTTCAGCTACAGCAACAGAAAGCTGCCCTTTGATGCATCTTACAAAAGTTAGTCTGAACTTTTTTTCTGCAGACCTATCTTGAATACATATTTGTAAGCCACCCTTCCCTTGAATTCCTAAATTCTCAATAATTCTCTTTCAAGCAAGCTTTAGGTCAGTACATGTGCATCATGGCTGGGTGGCTGTGTTGGCAGAAGTGGTAGCTTAAGCAGTATTTGCTCTCAGCAGCTCGTTTCCACTTCCACGCTTTGTGGCTGAGCAGGACACAGACAGTTACACCGGTGCAAGTGAATGCCTGAAGCAGAGACTGCTCATGTAGCTGATGAGTAACTCAAAACTCTGTTGAATTATACAAGCAGAAGGTGAAGGACTATCAAAAGCCAGCCTTGCAAGAATTGAGAATGCACATATGCAATCCACATTTGCCTACTGGGAGCTTGCTGGCAAGCACTTACCCCTTTCTCCTGTAACAGACCAGAGTTATGCTTAGCTTAACTCAAGCACAGAAGTACAGAACCATGCTTCCATCAGTTACACCAGACAGCTTTTCAAACACCCATATTCAGGAGCTGAAGAAAAAGACCATCTAA